>NW_020291889.1:1064006-1269309 GCF_003184865.1 Aspergillus homomorphus CBS 101889 | reverse complement strand
TTATTTATTTTATTTATTTTATTTATTTTATTTATTTTATTTATTTTATTTATTTTATTTATTTTATTTATTTTATTTATTTTTTTATTTTTTTATTTTATTTATTTTATTTATTTTATTTATTTTATTTATTTTTTTATTTTATTTATTTTATTTACTTCTTCTAAGAAATATCTTATATTTTAAAAAGATTTTTATAGAACTTAGTATAAGAAGAATAATATTTAATATAAAATATATATATTAATTATTTCTTATACTGTCTAGAACAGTAATTATAATAATGAAAAAATAATAAAAAATAAGTTTTTATTTATAAATATATAATATTTATAAACTTAAATAAAACTATTTTCTTTATTTTTAATAATAATTTATTTTCTAGATTATCTTCTAGATTATCTATATTTTTATTTTTATTAATATAAAGAATAATAATTATTTTATTCTTTTTTTACTTTTTAAATATAAAAATAATTAAATCTAGATTAAGATTTTTAAAAATATTCTAGTACTTCTTATTTATAATAAAATAATTAATATATATCTAAAGTATAATTATTTTAATTATATTAAGTTAAAAATAATTTTAGTAATAATAACAAATATCTTAAAAATTATTAGATAAATATCTAATATTAATATTAATAGTTATAATAAATAAAAAATCTTTAATTATTTAATAAAGAATAAAAAACTAATTAGAATAAGATTTTTAATAAATAAGATAATATTAATTAAATTAAAAATAAATTAATAAATTATATATTTTTAATATTTAAATATATTTTAAATTTTTTAAATATTTCTGCTGCAGGTAAGAGTTTTTAATATTTAAAAATATTATAAAAAGTTTTATTCAGATCTAAAAATAATCTAAAGATAATAAATAATATATTAATAATTAAATTTTAATTATAAAAAAAATAAAATATTTTTTTAAAAATAATCTAGTATTTATTATATTAATTAATATTATTATTAAATTATATATTTTTTTAAATTTCTTAAATTTAGATATTAGATTAAGAATTATTATAATTATATAAATATAGTTTTTTATTTAGTAAATATGATAATAATATTTTTATAATTTTTAATATATATATTATAAATTCTTAAAAAAAACTTTTTCTAAAATAATTATTTTTTTATTAATTAGTTAATAAGATAATCTAGATAATTAAAAATTTTTTTATAAATATTATAAATCTTATAAATAGTAAATCTATTATTTTTAAATAAATAAAATATAAAAAAAAATAAATATAAAAGTTTAAAAAGATACTTTATTTATTTTTATTTAATTAAAATTAATTAAAGATAATTAATATTAATATAAATATAATATTAAATAATGTAATTAATTATTTAATAAAGATTAAATATTTAATAAATTATAAAATAAATTAAATTCTAGTAGATCTTATAATCTAGAAAAAAATAATAAATTAAATTAAACTTAAATTATTAAATAAATTAGAATTTTTTATAATATTAAAAACTTATATTTATAAATTATATAATTTTCTAAATCTATAATTAAAAATTAGTATAATATATTATTATAAAAAAGATTTTTAAAAATTATTTAGAAAAGATTTTTATAAATAACTTCTAGAATATATTTTTTTAAGAATTTTTAAAATACTAGAAAAAACTTTAAGATCTTTATTAATATTATTTTAAATATATTTAATAATATTATTTAAGATCTTAATCTAAAGTTTTTATAGAAAAATATTAATTATAAATTAAATTATATAAATAAAATAAAGAATATAATACTAATTTTAAATAATTTTTATAAAATTAGAATTAATAAAAATATTATAAAATAAATATTTTAGTTAAACTAAATATAAAGTTTTAATAAAATTAAATTAAATATTAAAATATTATTATTAATATTATTTAATATTATATTTAATAATTAATAGAAAAAATTATATTTATATAAAATTAATAAAAATAATTATAATTAGATTTTTATTAATATAAGATTTAGATATAAATTTAAAATTTAATAAAATCTTATAATAATCTATATCTTTTATAAAAAATATCTAGTTAAAATAAGAAATATTTTTTAATTAAAATTAATCTAATAATTAACTATAATTAATATTTATTTAATATCTAGAAACTTTAATAATAGTTTTATATATATTTTTTTAAATAACTTTAATAAATATTTTTTAATTTATATTTAATTAGAAGGACTTAATCTTTAGTAAAAAAATAAAATAATAAAATTAATTATTTATTTAAATTATATATACTTAATAGTCTAGAATAATAAATAATAAATAATTATAAAATATAAAACTTAATTTTAAAAATTTTATTTATTATATTTAGTAAAGATCTAGAAATAAAAAATAATTAATAAAAATTTATTTTAGAAGAATAAATAAATACTTATAATAATTCTTTATTTAATATTTAATTAATAATTTACTTAAATATAATTAAAGATATTTTCTTTTTATAATTTTTATAAAAATAATAATTTATAAAACTAGTTCTTAAGTTTTTAATTTCTAGATATTATAAAATATAAAAATATATAAAATAATAGATATAAAAAATTTTATTAAAAAATAATATATTTTTCTAAATTATTTTTTATAATATTAATAACTTTTCTTAACTAAAGTAAAATAATAATTTTTAAATTTATAAATAAATTTTAAAAAAGAATATCTTCTACTACTAATTTTAAAAAATAAAAAGTTTTTTTTATAAATCTAGATATAAAATAATTTTCTGATTTTTTATAATATATATAATCTTAAAATTTAGAAAAAGAATAAAAATCTAATTTAAGTAGTTTATTTTAATTTAAGATTTATTATTATTTATAAAAATTTAAAAAATAAAAAAAAAGACTTAATAATATTCTCTAAAAATAAATTAAATAATTATAACTAATTTATAATATTAAAAAGATTTTATAAATAATAAATTAATAAAAAAAATAAAAAAACTTTATAAAAATAATATTATTTAACTTAAAAATATATTTATATATAAATATAATTTATTATATTTTTTCTAGTCTAATCTATTTAATATATTTATTATTATTAATAAATATAATAAATAAAAAACTATATTCAAAATCTAGAGTTATTAAATATTTTCTTTTTTTAAATAATTTAAATATTTAATTATTTAAAATTATATTTAAAATTAAGATTTAAATAATCTCTTCTTTTATTATAAATCTAAAATCTAAATATATTATTTTATTAAGATATAATTTATATTTTAATAGATATTTTATTATCTATATTTTAATTTTTAGAAATTTTATAATTTTAATATATTTAACTTTTTCTAGAGATTAAAATATAAATATTAAATAAAAATAATAAGTTTAAATAAAGAAAATATTTATATAAAAAAGATTAAAAAAAGATTTTTATAAAATCTATTATTAAAAGTATAGTATAGTATTTAATATTTAGATTAGATAACTATAAATAATATAATTATTAGAATAAATTAATTATATAATATAATATAAATAATCTTTAATCTAATATATAAATAATTAAGACTTATTTAATAAAAAATAAAAAAATAATAAATTTATTAAATTTATATAAAAAAATTTAATAATAATCTAGAGATATTATATTAATTTTTAATTATTATTTTAATAATAAAAATATAATATTTTTTATATAATTTATTAAATTTCTAATATATAGTCTAAATTAAATTATAATTATATATTTTTTTTAATATTTTTTATTATTAAAGTAATAATATTATAAAAAATTAAATTATATTAATATTATTAGAATTCTCTTATTATTTTTTATAAATAAAAAGAAAAAAAATATTATTATATTTTTTAATTATTTTTTTTATTTTAAAAAGCTTATCTTAGTATATTTTTAGATAATAGTTAAAATAATTAGATTAATTCTTATTAAATCTGAATATATCTTAACTGGACTAGAGCTAAAAAGAATATAATAAATAAGTCTTTATATTAAAAATAATTAAGATAATTAATTATTCTATTTTTAGTTATACTATAGTTAGATATAAAAGTTTCTTTAATCTAATTATTAACCTATTATGGTAGAATTGTTGGAATAGATGAAGAATGATTTATATAAGAAGCTTAATTGGGAATAAGGAAGACTAAAGATGGAAGTTCATCTGATATACTGAAAAAGAGCTGAAAGCAGTAAGTAATATAGTCTATATTATACAGTAGAACTCAGGAGGTCTGAGAATATTACAGATACTAGTATTTTAAATAATAATATTTTTATTATTAAATCTAAATATATATATTAATAGGTAACAGGAAAATATTTGGTGTAGCTGGAAAAAAACTTAAGATATCCTATATAATATAATAATAAAAACAGCAAGAGAAGAAGTAAAAGAAAAGTAATTATAAAAAGAAAGATAAAATATAATCAGAAATAATATATTTTAGAGTATTTATTAAAATTATAGATTAAGTTATCTGTAGTAAGATTCTTGGTTTTTATTTATTTATTATTTTTAGATTTATATCTTAATTAATAGATAAGATACTAAGTAACGGGAGTCCGGAAACAGCTATATAGAATAATATATTTATCTAAAATAGTAGATATTTTCTAATAGTTAAACTAGCCAGGGAAGTAGTTATTAATAATATTTAGAGAATATAGTATAGAATAACTATAGGAATCAAGATCTTATAAAATAAATTTAAGTTAAGTAATTAATATAATAAAATATATATACTAAGTATTAAATAAATTAAGCTTGTAGATATAGTAACTAATAGTTTTAATAATATAAAACAGACTGGTATATTATTATAAGAGTTTTTTTTTAATACTAGTACTACAGATAATTAGAATATTATATCTATAATAAAAATATAAATACAGATAATTAGAATATTATATCTATAATAAAAATATAAATACACGAAGTTACCAGAACAGAATATTAAAGATATATAATAATTATTATAAACCTTCTTTATATAAATAGTAGTATACTTAAGAGTTTTTTTTATATTAAAGTAAAATAAGAAATCTTGGACTGCTTAAGTATCTTTAGAAATATTTTTTAAATTTTTATATAAATAGCTAGGACATTTCTTAGTAAAGATAATATTTTTTAAAGAGATAGAAGATATAAGGTCGGGACAAGAAGAAATAATAACCTTAATAATAGAATATTTTAGTAAAACTGAAACAGAAATAATTTCTAGATCAGTATTATAAATAAAAAAATACTTAGAGTTAAAGATAACAGAATAGTCGGATAAGCTAAGAGTATAGTATTTAATATAAGATAAAATATTTTTAATCAGATACTAAGGCTGATATAGGCTAGTCTTAAATATAAGATAATATAGTAACTTATTAATAGCAGTACTCAGTATTGAATTTATTATAGAAATTATTAATAGAATAACTAAAAGTTATAACTTCTACTAAGTAGTTACATGATATATTATTATTTTAATAATTTGGATTATATATTTAAACTGACCATCGGTCTAAGAATATAAGATAGTCAAGTAGTACTATTTTAAATTAAAACGGGAGAATAGGCCTTTCCAGAAAATAGATATAAAATATATATTACAGTTATACTTAACAGGTAGATTAATAATAAAATTTATTATAATAATCTAGAATAAAGTATCTGGAATAATAGACTAAAGTAAACTATAAAAATAATAATATTAGATTTTATTTTTAAGATATACAGGACAGCAGGTAATATATTTATATAAAAATTTATATCCCTTATAAATAACTAGATTATAGAGTTTAGAAATATATTTATTATATTCTTAGTAGTATTAATTATTATAGATTATATAGAAAATTTCAGATATAAAAGAATAAGATAAATATATCTATAATTCCTCTAAAATTATAAATAAGTTATTCTTGACTTATATATATTTATATCCTTGGATAATTAATTAACTAGATATATTATAGGTTATATACTTAAATATAAATAATAAACTATCTTCTAAGATATATAATATATTTATAAAAGAGTTAGATTTAAGAACAGTAATAATTTCAGATATTTACTTATTTAAAGAATAATTATTATAAATATATTACTTAAAAGAATTATTAAGTTTAATAATAGATGAAATAAAAATATTAACAGATATAGAAAAGATAATAAGAAAAGTATTAATTAGAATATTTTTAAGATTATACTCGGGATACTTAGAAGTATATAGAATGTTTTTTTAGAATAGATAAGATAATATATTAATAATAGTATTAGTAGTTCCAGAATAATAATAAATAAGAATATAGAACTATTATATATATTAGTTTATTTAAATAAGATATAAATTTAAGTATTCAAGAGCTATAATATTAAAAGATATTTACTTAAATAATATAACAGTACTGGAATAGTTTATATAAATAATAAAAGACTTAATAGTAGTTTAAATTATATATTAAAGCTTTTAGAGTCTCTAGATAAAATAAGAAATTTCTAATTCAGTAGACTAGTAATTATACTTAGTAGGTGTTAATATATAATTTAAAAAAAGGATTAAGTATATTAATATTCTTAGAAATAGTTTAATTAAATCTATATAGATATATTCAGTAATAAGATAGTATATTATAATATCTATACTTTTATAATAAGTATCTAGATTAATATATAATTATTAATTATAGATAAAATATATTAATATTCTAAGATTTCTAAAATCACATTAGAGTATCTTAAAAAAGTAAATTTCTTTAAGTATAAAATTTATAATTAACATCTTGGCTGTATAATATTAGTAATAGTATTTAGATAATTTAAAAATACTAGATAAATATTTATTAGTAGATATATAGTTTTTAGATACTTAGAAAGTATAAAATAACTGGGTTTTGTACTTCTAGAGTAATTCAGCTTTAGATATATAATAGTTAATATAATAATAAAGTTAACCTATAAAACTAAGATAATACTTAAGGTCTATAAATATTTTTAGAAATTTAAGTTCTTAGATAACTTAAATTTTATCTTTAGAAGTTATAAAATCTAATATATTAATTTTCTGACCTAATAGGATTACTGAAGAAAAAATTATAAATATTTTAGTTAATTTAAGTTTTAAATTTAAATATTTAAACTTTTTAAAGATACTAGAAAGATACTCAGTATACTCTTTATAGGATTCAGAAGTAATAATAATATTATTAATATAAACTTAGATAAAAGTTTAGAATTTCTTAAATATAAGATCTATCTGTCTTTAAATATAAGGAATAAAATTAATAAATCCTATAATAATAATATAGAAGATCTCTTAGCTACAGTAAATAATAATAGTAAGATAATTCTAATAATTATACTATATAGGCTATTAATAGAAATAATAAATAGTATTAATAATAGTAATATAAGTATATTCTTAAACTATATAAAAGATCTTATCTTGGACTAGGATAAGATATAGATTTAATTTAGTTTTTTAATTTATAGTATATAGGTTAATAATAACTTAGTTTTTAAAAATATTTTTTATAAGTTTCTAAATAATAAATACAGGATAAGCTGTTAGTATATATAATTTTATAAATAATATCTTATTTACTTTATAAAATAAATTAAAGGTTATATTAATAACTTCTTAGTTATATTTAGGAATACAATATATATATAATTTATTAATATAGTTTTATTATCCTTTCTTTAGTAGAATACAGAGTTACTAATTTTTAAAAATATTAGTTATTCTAATATTTAATATATTAGAAAGTATTTATATATTAAATTTTATCAGGAGCTCGGTAAACTTATACTTATATCTATTTTTATAAATAATTATATTATTCAGAAGAACTAAAGTATTATTAGTCTTAGAATTATCAACTTTTAATTAACCAGAACAGTTTTTTAGGATATAAAGTAAGATAATATTAGAAGAGATATTAGAATTCTTAGAGATATCAGAAACAGAATTAGAGATATTTTCTAATTAAATTAAAGATTTAGTAATATACTAGCAGTAGTTAGCGACAATAGATAAGAAGATATTAGGCTTAGAATAAGTTAGTTTAGTAATATCTTTATCAGCGGTATAAACAGTTATATAATTATTATTAGTAAAGATACTAATATAAGTTCTTTAATTAACTATAACTAGCCTAGATAACTTATTAATAGTTTTTATAAAAGAGAAGAAAATATTAACTAAATATTTATATAGAGAGATACTAGTATTACTTTTAGATTTAAAAATATAATTAGTATTAGTAAAGGAATACTTAGTCTTTACTGGAATATAAGCTTTTATATAAAATAGTATAATAACTACCTTAGTAGTATAGATAAAAGTCTTAATATAATTAATATAGATAAATATCTTTATAGAAAACTAGAAATTATTATAAGAACAGAGAAAACTAGTTTAATTTTTATAATTAATTATAATATCTTTTTAGCTAATTATATTAATATTAATTAAGAGATTAGAATACAGATCCTTAATAAGATATACTTTAATAATAATATATATATATATATATATAGATCTACCAAAAATAAATTCTTCTAAGTATAAGAAATATAGACCTTAAGAATTATATACTATATTAATTTATAATATAATTTAATATCTTTAATATTTAAAGGTATCAGTATATCAAGAATTTTAATATTAAAAAAATATATAAACTGGGTATTATTAATTATAAAGAAGTATCCAGTATCTAGATATATAGATATATATTTATTAATAATATTTAAATTAACTTCTATAGTTATAAAAGACTATATATATAAGAAAATACTATAGATAAAGTATTACTCTGTATTATATTAGTTAAAATAAATAATAAAATTATTATATTTCTAGATTATTTTAATAAGTATAATAGGTTCTGGAACAGTATTATATAATTTAAGATATTAATATAATTAATTCTTTAACAGAAAGAATATATTATAATTATTATATAGAATAATTAATTTAGGTTCAGAAATAAATTTAAAGATATTCTTGGGTAAGTATACAGGTGTAGGAATATTAAATAAAATAAGCCTGTCTATAGGCAGATAGAAATTATTAGTAATATATATATCCTTTTCTTTATAGAATTCTTTATAGTAGCTATTATTATAGTTATATTTATAAAATTAATTATATAATTTTATATATCATATATTATAATACAGAGGATTCGAAAATTGTTTAGAATACTAAGAAAAATTATGGATTTTGAATTTAGAAGAAAAATTCAGTATTATTAAAGACTAAGAAATATTATAATAGATATATTAGTTTTTATTCTGAATATTACTAGAACAGTTATTAATATTTTTATAAAGTATAAGATTAGTTATAATAGTATATATATTTTAACTATTTAAGAAATAAGGATTCTGATATTAATTATATTAGTCTTACTAATTTTAATTATTCTAATTATTATAGTCTTACTAATATTAATTCTATAACTAATAATTATTTATTTAATTTAACAGCTATGAGTAGTATTATAATTAACTATTCTAAATAATTTATTGATATATATATTAGGGTTATTAATTATAATATTATGGTTTTTAAAGATAAGAAGCTTAAAACTGGTTCTGGAATAGATAATTATATTATTTTAAAAAATTATTAGTATTATCTTAAGAATTATTACAGTTATATTTATTATTATAATAGTATCTAGATCTATAAATATAGGGTTTTTAATTATAGAAGTTACTATAGAGAATATTACCAGATTCCTAGTATTAACAGGAATCCTTATTAGAAATATAAATTAGATCTTTTTATTTTTATTACTACTTATTAAATTAATATAAGAATATACTAATAGTAATCTATTTTATAGGCTTGGATAGTGTAATATAGAGATATATATTAATTTGGTTCTATAAATAGAGAAGTTAATTATATAGATTATTTATATAAGCAGTACAGGCAAGATAAATAATATTTTATATAAACTATCCGATCAGCTTAGTATAGATATTATTAAATTTATAGTATATATAGTTAAGCTTTAATATAATAGCGGATATATTCAGGTAGAAGTATTTATATAAACCTTTAAGCTAACTAGTTTTAAGTATTATATTAGTAATTATACTTTTTTTAAGCTCTGTAAAGCCGGAAGTGAACTATATTAATATAATATCTTAAAAATAAATTTATAGAGTAGTCTTAATAATAGGTTTACTATAATATTTAATTATATTACAGACGTGATTAATAAATATATTTATATTTTTATAATATATAATATTATTAATTTACTTGATATCTTTACTATCTATATTAAAGTAAAAGAAACTAATATCTTCTGGTTTAATCTCTTTAATATATATAATTCTACTATCTTGATTATCAACAGTATTATAAAAAGATCTTAAATTATTATAGTTATTATACTTTAGATAATTATCATAGCTAATATCTTGGCTGGCTTAATTATACAAATCTGAATCTATATTAAGATATTTTTTAATAGTTGATATTTGTGTTAGTAATATATATAAAGATACTTAGATATCCGTAAGAGAATTAGAAATAGGATTAAAAAAACTTATAAAAAACAGTAGAGGCTGTTTGGAAGATATTATAGTAAAATAGACTTAATATAACTTCTTAATAATTTTTAAGTATATTAAAGACTCTAGCTATAAAGAAAATAATATATAAAAAGATTTAGAATATATAGAAAATAATATATATTATTCTGGAATATAGGGTTCTGGGATATTAAAAAATATAAAAAACTAGATATTAAAAGATAGTATAATAAAATAAGAATCTAATAAACCAGAAGATAGAGTAACAGAATTTCCTAGTTTAAAGATATTATAAAGATTATTAAAAAGAGTACTAAACTGCTTAATAAATTATTTAATAGATTATTTAATAAATTATTTAATAAGATGCTTAGTGATATCAGTAGCTTATATATTAATATCTTAAAAATTAGTATATTTATAATATAATAAAGAAAATAATAAAGATAGAAATATACCTAAAGGTGATACAGTAAGTATAGGAAATATAGAAACTAGAAATATTAGGAATAAGTTATATATAGAATAGGTAAAAGGCGTGTTATATAGTAAATATATTAGATAATATCAGAAAGTCTAAGGTATATTTAACTTAAGAATCTTAGTTTATATCTGTTCTGGAGTAACTGGATCTGTAGTTATAATAATCTTATTATTTAATAAAGGTAAAACTTTAGTAATAGGGCTTTATATAGTTTTTAGTAATATTAGTTATTCTGTTTCTTAGAATATTAGAGTTGTTATATATAAAGAAGGAGTAGTTGACCTTACAGATAATAATTTTAATATAATAGTTAAAATTCTGGAATATATATATCTTAACGGCTTTTCTAGTTTAAGAAAGAACTTAGGTAAATACTAAGATCCAGAACCAGCTTTCTATATAAGAAAAGGCTTATATATAAGAAGATAATTAGTTTAAATATAAAAATATATAAGCTTTTTATATAGGAAGAATTTATTAATATCTTAGAATAGTAGATATAAATAATTTTTCTATAATACTGGAACAGGAGTAATAGAAGTTAAATAATATACTTATAATAATAAATCTTAGTTAAGATAATTTTAAAATAACTGAAGATGTTTATTAGTAGTATAATATTTAATAATTTAATAAACTAGTTCTGATAATATTTAGAATAACTAAATATAATAACAGGCTTGGAAATATCAAGAATATAAGATTTAGAGATACTAAGAATATAATATATAAAAATAATTAAAGCAGAGAAGCGGAAGATGTAAAATATAAAAAATAAGTAATATAAAATATAAGATAATAGGTAAGAAAAAGATTAGTTAGATAATAGAATATAGGAAGATACTAGATAAAATTTAGTAAATAATATTTTTAGCTTAGTATAAATAATAATATATAGTATAGATTACTTAACAGAAATAAGAGTAAGTTATAGAATAGAAAAAAGCTAGAATTAAGATATTAGATCAGGGTCCGGAATAACAGGTAATCTATAAGGTAGGTATATTAGATAGAAAACAGTAAGGTATTTAGGAAAACCACAAAATATAAGATAGGTATAGAGAAAATTATGGTAATATCTAGTAACTAGTAAACTAACAAGTAAAATATAGAAAATAGAGAAAAATATTAGGAAAAATATTAGATTATATTATAAAGACAACTCTCTGAGCCTGAAATCAGGATATACTATTAAATATAATAGAATTATTAGAATAGACGAAGAATAATTTATATAAGAAGCTTAATTAGGAATAAGAAAGACTAAAGACGGAAGTTTATCTGATATACTGAAGAAGAGCTGAAGGCGGTGAGTAACGCGGTCTGCGTCATACGGCAGAACTCGGGAGGTCCGAGAACGCTACACCTATAGTTAGGTATAAAAGTTCCTATTAACCTAACCTAACCTGGCTGTTAGCCACTCTAACTAATACTAAAATCTGAAAAAAATGCTAGAATAAATACCTGAGTCAGTACCGGAATCTAAAGAAATATTAAAATAATTATCTAAATTAATATAAAGATAATATTTTTAATAAATACTAAAATAAATAATAGTATAAAAATAAAAATCTAAAGCTATTTAAAAATAATAATTTAAGGAAATATATAAATTAATTATTTATATAACTACTTAAATAAATATTCTAAAAACTATTTTATAAATATAAAATAAAATATTTTAAGATTATAGTATTAATTAATAATATACTAAATTATTTATAACTAGATACTATATAGTAAGTATTACAGTAATTATAAAAAATAAATAAAGATTTTATTATTTCTAAAATATATATACTTATTATTAAAGAATATAAAATTTTAATATATTTTTTTAATAAAATTAATAATAGGATTAGTTATAATAAAATTAATAAAAGAATTATTAATAATTATCTCTACTACTAAATAATTATTATTACTTAAAATATTTATATTTAAATAAATATTTATATAGTTATTTTTATAACTAAAAATAATAAAATCCTAAATTTTATAATTTAAATATATTAAAATCAGAAAAGATCAGATATTTCTATTCTAATATATAAGATAAATTCTATGATAAATAATATAAAAATTATATATAATATAAAAATGTTAATATTTTTACTAAATAAGTAAAGAATATTATATAATATTATAATAATAAAATTTATTACAATTATAAATATATTAATTAAGAATAATACTTTACTAATATATATATTTATAATTTAATTAAAGAATTTATATATAAATAAATTAATATATATAAGATTTTTATGGATTTTATAAATATATTTTTTCTGAATTTTAATTAAACTTAAAACTTTTTATTTGATAAAACAAAATAATATTTTAAAAAATATCTATATAGATAAATCTATTAAGACTTCTATATAAAATCTTATTTAGAATTATAAAGTATTTTTTTACTAAGATTTAAAATTAATTCATTATTATATAAATCTACTTATATTTAGAAGTTATTATTATATTTAATACCTAATAAAAAATACTACTATAAATAATTTTTTAATTAAACTAAATAATACTATATTTATATAATAATATTTTATAAATAAGTAAATAAAAAAAGAAAAATAGAATTATTAGTAATATTAATAAAATAAAATTTTTTATTATACTTAGACTAAGAAATTCTAGAAATACTAAATTTAAGATAATAAATTTTTTTAAATCTATTTATATAAAAATAATTAATTTAATTCTAAAGATTATAGAAATAAATATTAAAATTATAATTATAATTATTTCAATTTTATTAATTATTTTAATTTTATTAATTATTGTAATTCTATTAAAATAATTAATTATATTAATAAATCTAAATACTCTATTTTAGCTAGCTTTTATCAGTAGATAAATTTTAAAATAAATTAAAAGATAAATAATTATAAAATTATATAAAATAAACTATACTAAATATGAAATTAAACATATATATATAATATTACTAAATTTTATTATTTCTTAATTTAATAATCTAGAAAATCTTAATAATTATATTATTATTGAAAAAAATAATAATAACAAAAATAATAAGAATAAAAATAATTAAAATAATAATAATGGATGAATTATTTTTATTAATTCTAAAATAATTTTTATATATAATATTTATAATATAATATTCATATTCTATAATTAATTATATAAGTATATTTCTTATATTATAAAACTTATAATACTAAAGATTATTATTTCTAAAATTAATTTTTTTAATATCATTATATTTGATTAATATAATAAATAAATATTTTATAATATCTTAAAAATATAGTATATCATATTTATATTAATATATTTAAATATTACTTTTATTTATAATAATATATATTTTAATATAGATTATAACTTAACTATAATTAATAAAATATTTATCTTATTAATTAAAAATATAACTTTTTAGAATATTATTTAAAATATTAAAATATTAAATATTAGTTTTTATTATAAAATAATATTTTATATAATTTTTTATATATATTTTTTATATAAATAAATAGATATATTACTAGATATTTAATTAAAACTTTAATATTTATTTATATAATAATAAAAACTTTTATTATTAATAATTCTAAATTTAAACTAAATCTTATTAGTATGAATATACTTAGCTAGAAAATATTATTTTTAATTCTAATATTTAATAACTTGTATTAGTAGATATAATATTTTTTTATTATAATATAAATGTAAATTAAATATAATTATATTAATATTTTAGTATATTATTAAGAATTATATAATTATTCTATTCTATATAAAAGTAAATATACTAGTTAAAATAATTTTAATTATATTTTTAAACTATATAATAGTATAAACTTATTTATATATATATATATATATTTAATTAATTCTAATCTCTTTATATTAAATAGTTAATAATATATTTAAACTAGTTATAATTAAATATTATTTATATGTAAATATGATTATAAATAATAAATATATTATAGTTTTTTATATTAATAAAAATATATTTAAACTATTATACTTAAGTCTAAATATTTAAATAGATAAGTAAATATATATATATTTATATAAATATAATATTTATACTTTTAATTATACTTAATATTATATCTAATAATTATATTATATAAATACTTATTATATATATATTAATAAATAGTTTAAATATACTTATTTACTTAATTATAATATATTATAAATAGATATAAATAATATTTTTATCTAATTTATATTTAAAATATAAAGTCTAATAAAAACTAAAAAATAAGTTAAAAAATAATAAAATCTATACTTAGATGTAATTTTTATAATACTTAAGAATAAAGTTATAATCTTTAATAATAATATTATTATATATAAGAATTTAAAGATAATTATTTATTTTTATAAAATTTTAAAAATATATAATATATAAATAAAATTAGATAATTTTAATATAAATTTTATTAATATTTTTAATAAAAATTAGATATAAATTTTTTTTAAAAAAAAATAGAAAAAATATATCTCTAAGTCTTATATTTATTATATATCTAAAAAATTAATAGATTATTAATAAAATACTTAATTATTTATAGATATAAAGTAAGTTTTTATTTATATAAATATATATCTTAATTACTTATCTAGTATTTATTATTTAAAAATATATATTTAATTTTAATAATTCTAGTAAATTATCTATATTAAAGAAATATATAATTGTTAATTTATATAATATTAATTATAAAAGTAAATCTAATCTTTATCTTATTTTATTACAGGAAGAAATTCTTTAATTATTTATTAATTATATTTATATTATAATAGTAGATATTTATATATTTTTTATTAATAATATCTTTATTATAATTATTATAACTATCTTATAATTATTATATTTTAAAAATAGAAATGGTTTTATATTATTATTATAAAATATATTAATTCTGTTTTATATATATAATAATAAATAAATCTAATCCTTACACAATTTTATAAGTTTATTTATATATATATTAATAATTTAATTATGATATTTAAATTATTAGATAAATATATTTAATATCTGTATTTAATATTTAAATAATTATAAGATAAAAATATTAAACTTAAATTATATTAAATATTTATAATATTTTTACTTATTTGATTAATTAATTAATATATTAATAATCTAAATTTTAATATTTTTATTAATAAATTTATAATTTTATAAAAACTTAGATTTCTAAGTATTTTTATAATATTAAAATATTATTTAAATATATAAATATATATTAATCTTAATACTTCCTGAAAAGAATATAGTAATATAATATATTATATTTAAAAAAAATATGTTAATATTATTATATATTTTCTAAAAATTATAATATATTTAATTATATTTTTTGATTATATTTAATATTTATAAAGGAAAACTACTAGTTAACTAAACTGAAAATTGATTATCTAATTTAGATTTTATATAAAGTTTATTATATAATATAAATTACTATTATTAAATTACTTCTAGTAATATATATAAATTATCTATTTATAATAATAATAAGTAAATAAATTATTTTTAATATAATTATACTTAGATATTTAAATCTTTGTCTTAAGTATTTTAATTTATTTAAATATTTATTCTTAAGATCTTTTATTAACCAGATTTTATAAATATAATTATAAATATATTTTTATATTTATTAATTAAAAAAATACTTTGTATTTCTAAATCTAATCTTTAAAGAATTTTTTTAAATTAATATATATATTATATATATTATAATATATATTAATCTGTTTATTCAGATATTTAATAAATTTAAGAATTATTTATATATAATATATATAATTAATCTCTATATATTAAAAATCCTAGTTATTTTAAATAAATATTCAGATATTTTTTTATTATATATTATCAATAATAATATATTTTATATACTTAAATATATTAAAATTAATAATAATAAAATAATAAAGAAATTTTAGTTTTTTATTTTTTATTTATTAACTTAGAAGTTTTTTTAAATAATATATAATAATTATAATTATTAAGATTTTAATAAATATTATAATATAATATAAGATATTATACTATATTAAAAGTATAAAAACTTATAAAAGTATATTAAATATTATATAATATACTTAACTAATAAGATTTAATATTATTAATTATATAATAATTTATAAATAATTATATATATATCTATATTATTTTATATTTTAATACTTAATTTTATTATTACTCTTCTACTTATATATAATTATAACTAATATTTAGTAATTATTAATAAATTTATTAAATAAATTAATCCAATCTCTGATTTATCTAAATAAGAAATATTCTAATAAAAAAGAATTTTATTATATATTTATAAATATATAATTAGGATTTATTATTTATATTTATCTTAAATTATAATAATATTTTATATTAAAATTCTAGTAAGAAATGTTTAAAATATTAAATATTTTATAATATTATAGTATTATTTTATATTTTATAATAATTAAATAAACAGAATAAATTATCTAGATAATTAAAATTATACTTAAATATATTTATACCTAATATTTTAATTATATTATATAAATTGATTATATTAATACTATTATTTTAATAATTAATAATTTTTTAAATACTGTTATATAGAAAATATTATATAAATTAATATTTAGTATAAAACTTTATATTTTATAAAATTTTACTAGATAGATTCTCTGTAAAAATAAGTATATATATATATATAAATACTAAAAAAATACTTAAATTTATTATTATTTAAATAAAGATATATTATAATAAAATATATAAATCTATTAAATTTTTTATTAATTTATATATTTATCTATATTTATAAAGATTATATACTATTTACATTATATATATATAATTAAAAATAAGTTTAATTAGTAGTATATTAGTCTTTTTTATATATTTAAATATAAAGATAAATTTCTCTATAAACTTAAATTATTTATAATTTAGAAAATCTATCTAATTATCTTAATTATTTAATTTAAATATATATTAATATAAAATAATCTATATAAATAAAAATATAAACAGCTACCTCTAGTACAAGATAATTAATAATAAATATAAGATTAAATATATTCTTAAAATTAATATTATTAGCTGCTCTTATAATAATAATATATATATAAAAAAGTTCCTTATATACTATAAAAACTATAATCCTAAATTTAATAAATAATATCTAGAATAAGATATTAACACAGATAATTTAATTAAAAAATTTAAATAATAAATATATTATTATATAAAGTAAATATAATATTATTTTTTTTATACTTTTATTTAATTTTTTTATATTTTTTTATTTATTTATTATTTCTACTTTTTTTACTCTAATTATTTATTTAATTATTTAATTATTTTTTTTTACCTTATATCTTTTCTACTATTTTATATTTTATTTATTTTACTATTTTTTACTTTATTTATTTAATTATTTAATTATTTAATTATTTTTTTATTTCTTTATTTTAATATAGTATAACTTCTATTATTTTTTTAAAAATATAGATAAAATACTACAGATACTAAAAATATCTGTATAAATAAAGATATTAATAAATATTATTAAAACTACTTATAGAAAGTTATACAGCCAAATAAAAAATATTTATTTAAATAATAAAAAATAAATAATTCTATTAATATAATTAATTTAAAAAATAATTAATTTATTATTGATTTTATATAGAATCTAGCTAAAAATAAGTATTTGTTTTTTAATATTTAATTAAATAATATTCTTATCTTTTTTATTATAAAATATTTAGAAACATATTAATACTATACTAAATTTTCTATTAATTTTAATTATTTAAATATAATCTATAATTATTATTTACCTGTGGATTCTATTATATTATATATAATATATAATAAACTTTAGTTTTCTATATATAAAGACTTTTATATCTTATATAATTAAAATATTATAAAAAATAATAACTTTAGTAACTTAATAATTAATATAAAGTTAAAAAAAAACTTTTATTAATAAATATATTACTGATATTATTTATTTATTTTAATTTAAGAATTAACTATCTTTTAATACCCTAATTATTTTTATTATTTTTTATAAATTTTATAATATAATATATTTATTATTTAGTTTTTTTATTTTTAATGAGTTTATAAATCACCTGAATACCTAGATTTATATATATATATATATATATATAAATTTCTATAATATACTATCTTTTCTGTTATTAAAGTATATTAAAGTTTTCCAATTTTATTCTTTATTTTTTATTTTCTTAATATCAAGTATTTTACTTCTTTTTAAGTTTCTTTATAAATCTTATGTAACTCAGATTTTTCGGATTTTTTTTATATAAATATATAAATAATTAAGCTAATAAATAGATAAAAGAAAATATATTTTTAATTTAGTAGTTCTAATAATAATAGAATAACTAGTTTAATTAATAATTATTTAATTTTATAGTTTTTACTAGTTTTTTTATTTTTATTATTTTTTAATTTACTTAATTTTCTTAATTTTAATTAATATATTTTATTATATTTTTAATCTTTATATAACTAAATTTTTATATAATTAAAAATATAAATATAGTTATAATTATATTCATTATAACTTTTATTATAACTTTTATTTAATCTTTTTTTATTATTATTTATTACTCTACTGTAATTATTATAATTACTAGTATAAATATTATATTAAATATATTAATTATAACTACCTCTTTAAATATATTAATATATTTATATATATTAATAATATAAAGGCCTGTATCTATTAGTTTATCAGATAAATAAATCTACTTTTTAAGTTAATTTATAACTTTTATTTATTTATTTAAGTATTTTCTTTCTCTTTATCTCTTTGATTTCCTGTATTTTAATTTGTATATATATGATATTTTTTATGGTTTCTACTGAAAATTTGTTTACAAATATGTTCATCTGTTCATTCATTTGCTTTGGAAAGGCGGTGACGGGCGGCAGTGTTAGCCGTCATCGACAATATTTCTTTGAATGAATATGTTTATTTTTGATGTATTTAAAGAATATAAAATATATTATTCTTCTACAATATCATCTAATCTTATTAAATAAGAATATTTATCTTTTAAATAGAATATTTATAATAATTTTAAGACTCTATTTCCTATATTCAATTATTCTCTCAATTATATTTAGTAATTTCAAGAATTTCTATTATTTTTTTAGATCTTTCTCTTTCTTTCTTCTTTTGATAAATAAAATTATCATACTTTTATCATATTTTCATTATTTCTATATTATTTATCGGCCATGCTCAGAATAAGCAGTCGAAAATAAGTATAGAAATTAGTTTTACTATTCTTAGCTAGTTTAAGCTTTTAAATTTATTTTAGATTTCCTATTGAGACCCAGTTAAAGTACTACTTTGTAAACCATATTATAATTTAACTTTTTTATTGATTTCACTAAACGTATTTATTGGCCAAGCCCAGGAATTAGTTTTTAAAGATATTTATAAAAAAGATAATTTTTACTTTATTTATAATAGGTACTGCAGGGCTGCTAGCTAGCAGCCTGGTAATTCCTATCTTATGGCTTCCGCCTTTCTCTTTCATATTATATATCTGACCTTCATATATTTAAGACCTGGATAAGGTATACAGAATTAATAATTTTAATCAATTCTACTAAGTTATATGTCTTCTGTCTCCAGAACCAATATTGTTTAATTAATTTTAATCTCTACTCTTATTTCACATTTTGTAATTCTGCCTAGTTTAAAAGTTTATTAATAATATATCTTTAATCTAATTCTTTTATTCTTTAATCTTATTTACCGGCCAAGCTCAGAGCTAAAAATTAAATTTATAAATAGTCTAGTTTTTGCTTTCTTAGTTATCTAAAGTTTCTCAATTTATTTTAAATTCACTACTTGGGTCTAGCTAAAAAACTGATTAATCTATTTTTTTCAACTTTGATTCCTAAGTCTATTAGGAAGAACTTTTAACCTTTATAAAAAAACTCAGTTTTATAAATTCTTTAGAACTTCTTTTCTAGGAAGATACTAAATGGAAATGAATTCGATAAGAATTTTCTCTAAGTAATTTATTCTATTTTTTTAAAACAGTTAAAATATTTTAAATCTTTAAATAAAATGAAATTAGGGTTTTGTTACCTGATATTAGTAAACTCCATCTGAAAAAAGTAAAGGAAAAATAAGGAAATGAGGAAAAAGCTTTTCTAGGATTTATATGATTTTAAAAAATAAATCTAATATATATATATATATGGTTATATTTTGAAGATAATTCAAAAAGATTAAAAGCTGTATTTATAAAAAAGAATAGAAAGATATTTTTGAGTTTTAATCTGATTCAGGGATATAAATATGAGAATTACCTTAAAAGATAACCGAAAAATCAGGCTATTCAGAAAACAAGAAATTATTCGATTTACATTAAATTTAACTTCATTAAAGACTTTTGCTAAGAAAGAGAAAATCCATATATTTGTATATAATAGTAAGCTAGTAATATTATCTAATTAAAATACAATATTATGAATCAAGATACAGGCCGGGTCGGGCAGTAGATATAATAGGTTAGATAGATAGATCTTGATAAGAGTTTTTTTATTCTTAAGTAGTTATTTAGATTAGATTACTTTTAATTTTATAAATAAAATATAGTTTAAAGAGTTATAATGAAGTCAAAAATTAATTAAGATTTTAAATAAATTATATATGATATATATAAAAATTAGTATTAGTAGTATCTCTAGTAGTATGTAAATAGTAATTTAATCAAGCTTCCATGATTTTAATATTTTTCCAGGGGCGAGAGCCCAATAAAAGAATATACTATAAAGATTAATTTATCTATTTAAGATACATATTTCTCTAGTAATATGGATGAAGTTATTATATTTAATAAAATAGTTTACTTATAGACTATATTAAATATTATAATCTATAAATTTTTGAAGATTTATAGAAAAATATATATACAAATTTATATACTTTACCTAATTAACCAAATAAGAATCTTTTAATATACCATAACTAGATACATTAGTAGATTATTATTTATAATTAAACTTAAGAGTAATTAATACCTTATAATTTAATTATTAAATATATGTTAAAAACCTAAGTTTTCTGATATCTTCTCTAGATTTTTTGATATAATAGATATTCATTATACTAGTAATATTATATAAAAATATTTAGATATGTTTGATCTATTACTTGATAGTATCTAAAAAAGGTCTAAATCTAGTATTTATATAATATTAGAAAGATTTAGAAATTTAATTAATAAAGAATTACTTAATTGAATTATAATTTACATATTAGATCTAGACTAAATTAGTAAACTTACAATTATAAAATATACTAATATAGTTAAGAATACTTATAGTAGTAATATATAATAAGAATTTATGAACCTTAATTAAACAAATATAAAAGGAAAATCGAGACATTATATAATAAGAAATTATTATTTTCTAAATTAAAACACTAGAGTATTACTACTAATAGATTATTGTAACTTAAAGAGAAACTATTCATATATAAATCAAATAGTTTTTATTGAGCAATTCTATAATATCATTATCTTAATTTATTAATAAACTATTTTGAAAAAGAATACGATAGAAAGATTTACTAGAAAAAGATTCTATTAAATAAACTTCTAAAGAAATATAAAAATATAATGAATAATAGAAAAAATAAAAAAATAAAAAGCTGTTTAACAATATGCTTTATTTATTAATATTAGATAATTCTTAATAGTAATTTTGCAGAAAACTTAAGAATCTATTAACTTTATTATAATTTTAGATTAAAACTATTATCACAATTATTACTAAATTATCAAATTCTATTTTTGAAAAGTTTCGCTTAATTTAATGTCTATTATGATTAATTGAATTATAAAAATAAATTAATATATATATTTACCATATTTAATAAATACAGGAAAATTAATTAATTATTTTATTGGAAGATTAATTAGAAATATACATAGTTACAATTATTCAAAGAAGGTCTATCTTTATAAATTAATTTTAATTAAATATATATTTGTAAATTGAGATTATAGAAATCAATTATAATATCTTATTTTTAAATTATAAACTAAGTTAAATACTAGAATATTTTCTAAGATATCTTATTATAAGAAATTAAGATAAATAAATTAATATATTATTTAAAATTCAATTTACTTATAACAACTCTAAAAATAAATTTATATAAATAATCTTTTTTAAAATAGTTAAGAATTATATACCAGAGGTTTTATTACAGATCAAGACTAATTTTATAAAAATAAGAATTTTATCTATTTTAAAATAACTAAAAAGTATAATATCTTATAAAAATAGTTATAATACAAGTAGTAAAAATATATTAAGTAGTAAAAATATATTAAATAATAAATAATTCATTATAATAATTATTATTTTATTTTATTTTTTATTTTATTTTTTATTTTATTTTTTATTTTATTTTTTATTTTATTTTTTATTTTATTTTATTTTATTTTATTTTATTTTTTTTATTTTATTTTTATTTTATTTTTTTATTTTATATTTTTTAATAGTATTATATATATATTCTAGTAAAGTAACTTAGTTGAATTATTTACCAAAAACTTAAAATATAAAAAAACTTTATAGATCAGTATTAAGATTTATTTGAATTTATTTTGAATTGTTAATTCTATAAAAAATAAGTATTTTTATTTATGTTTATTATTTGAATAAAATTATTTATATGATATTTCCTATATGTTCTTTCTTGAATTTAAAAAGATCTAAAAAAGATAAGACAGAATTATTACTAATGTTCAATTTAGATATTGATAATAAATGAATTATAGATGAGATTTATATGACCTAGTATTCTAAAATAATAAATTTAATTATAGAAATTAAAAAAGTAATTATTAAAACACAGCTAACAACTACTAGTAAAGAATTTAATAAATATCTGACAAAATATATTTCTTATATAATCTAAAAAATTAATTAATAAAAATATAATATTAGATATATATAAGTATATTCATAAATTAGTTTATAAGTTTTATTATAAAGAATAATCCAGTAGTTTTTCTAGTTATATATTAAAAGATTCTTATATATTTAGCCAGATAAAGTAAATAAATTTATATATATAATTTTTAATTGATTTATAAAATTTATAAACCATAATATTTAAGAATAGTTTACAAATAAATTAGTTTATTATTTATAATAGTTTAACTTATAATACTAGAGTAGTATTTATTTTGAATATATAAATTACTTTTTATAGTATAATATAATCAGTAAGCAAGTGGTGTGTATAAGCTAGCGGCGCACTGTATTTCCTGTATAAAATAGTAATTTTGAATTTCTTATATTTTAACTAATTCTGGATATTATTCTATATAATCTTATATACAGCTTTATATAGTTATAAATTAATACTTATATCAAGAATTTTTAATTTAAAATTTAATAAAACTTAATACAGAAAAATATAGTATATTTTTTATATTTTATTTATTTTCTAGGATAACTTCTTTAAAAAAGATACAGATATTTCTAAATAAGATTTATAAAGAGTTAGAATACTTATTTCTATAATAAATTTATTTAAATTTTTTAAGTATTCTTGTTGTTAAATTATATAAGTTTAAAATATCTAGATTTAATACTAGATACAGCTCTGCACTACTTACTTACACGTGCTACTTACTTACTGATTATGTTATCTTTATTTGAATTTTTAATAAGCAGCAAGTTTTATATACTATAAAATGTAATAATTTAATAATTTAGTTTAATTTCTTTGGTATTAATTATAGTAGTTATAGAGGTGAGAAATTTAGAATAAAAAAGCTACCTTTTAATTATATATAATTACTCTGGTATAAGAGTATTTATATATCATATTAAATATAAATCCTGGGGTTCTGGAATTAACAGTAAATATTACTACTATAAAAATAAATTTTATCTAGAGTATAATATATACAACAATAAAATGACTATATTATAAAAATTAATAAATCAATAATGTAAAAAAGCTTAAATAAATAAGTAAACAAAATATTAGTTATTTAATATTATACCTGAAGATGATAATAAGCAGCAGTATTAGCTGTTATTAATAAATATATTAATTATATTATAAACCTCAATAATAGATTGAGATGATAAAGATTTATATTATAAAGATCTACATAATAAAATTTTTATTGTAAAAAATAATAATTTTAAAAATACTAATACTACTTTATATATTTGATTATAAAATGTTAAAATTTCTTAAACTGAAGATATTTCTATTAATCATCTTAATTCTTTTTATTTTAGTTAATAATTATATATAATATTTCTGTTAAAAAATTGCTTATATAAATATTTAAAATATTATAAGAATATATTTATTTATATTAAAATAACCAAGTATAGTATATTTAAGATAATAATATTATTTCTACTTATTATAAAAAAAATAATTATTGATATTGATAATTTAATTCGCTTTATATCTAAAATAGCTATAATAAATATTAATTTCAATGTTATATAGTATATATTAATACAAGATATTTATTAATAATTATTAATATTTTTCTTATCTATTTAATTCTTAGTATTTTTCTTATTTATTTAATTCTTAGTATTAAAATATAAAATCTAAAAATCTAAAAATATACTCTATATATAATAATAAGTTTTATTTATAAATCTAAGTAATATATAATTTTTAATATATATTTTCTATACATATAATTATTTAAAGAATTCTGAGTCCCAGGTCCTGTATATACTTATATTAAAACTTAATTCTATTCAATTAAAAATCTTTTTCTTAATATATTGATTAATATTAGTATAATATGTCAGAAAAATTTAATTCTTGATTATAAATACTAAATAGTAATTCTTTATTTATATAACTTTTTATTTCTTAAATAAATTATTATTACTAGTAGTTAAATTAATATATTAATTTATTATTTTAAATAATAACTATTTTTTTATATATATATGTAAAGATTTTTATTAAAAATAAAATAGTAAATCTTACAGATATTAATTATATTTTTAGATAAAAAATAGTATTAATTTACTTTGATATATATATTTAGTTAATATATTTTTCTTTCTGATTGAACCTATTAATAAATCCTTAAATTTAGTAATATTAAACTAATCCATCAGAATTAGTATACTTTAAAGTAATAAGTATATTATAATTTATATAATAGAAGATATTATTGTAAAATTTATTTATTTAATATCTTAAATTCTTTAGATATATATTTATATATACTATTATTTCATTATCTTATATCTATATATAATAAAAAAAATACTAATATATTTACTAATATTAAATAAATTCCTAAAAATAAGTTAAAATTATCTAAAAATAGTATAGTTTTAAATATTCTTAACAATATTCCAGAATATTCTATTTATCAAAAATAAAATATAAAATTAATAAAAGTAAGATTAATATGTTTCAATAATACGATTATTTATTAAAATAGTGATAAAAAGTTTTTAGAAAACTTATTATATTTTTGAGTTTTATTTAATATTTAAAAAATCCACAATTATCTATATTCTAATATATATATATATATATATATATATATATATTATTCAGAGATAAATAATGAAATTATATAATTAAATATGGATTTTAAAACTATTATTCTTATAAATATAATTAAATTATTATTAATTTAATTTTTGATTTTTTATATACTACTATTAAAGTATTATATATAAATATATATATATCTAAATATCTAGTATTTATTATCTAGAAATAAATAAACAATAAAATTAAAAAATATTCTATTATCAATCAAAGAGCTATTAATTATAAAATTAAACTAGATCTTTATCTAATTTTTATATAGAAAAAACTTTTTTATATAATAAAAAAATATTTTTATATTACTATAATAAATACTAATATAATCAGTAAGTAAGTAGTATATATAAGCAGGCGGCGTGTCTTACCAAGTATTCTGGTTTATTTATATTTTTTTTGCTAAAATTTAATATATTTATATTATTAAAATTAATTTTCTTAGTATTGATTTCTTGCAGGATATCTTATATATTTATAACTAATTTAATTATAGTTTAAATATTATAATAATATATAATAGTAAAGTAGTTTCTTATCAATTTTCTACTAAAATATCTCAATTCTAGGTATTTTAATAATTTTACTAGTCTACTAAAAAGCTTTAATTATTTTATTAATAATAAAACCGTATAAATTAAATATTTAACACTAATTTTATTTTCTTTTTTTTTCTTAATATTTTTTTTATAATTTATAATTAATAATTTTTATACTTAAGTAGAACTACCCGGTTAGATATAATTTTATAATCTTTAATTATATATATTAAAGCTAATTTTATTAGTATTCATAGATATAATATATATTTATAAAATAATCTCTTAATTATGATTTTATATTTTCTTAATTATTTTGTATTTATAGATATTTTTAAAATAATTAATATTGTATTTAACTAGTTAACTAAAATAACTTTATAAAAATAATATATAAATTCTTTAAATATTTTCTAAGACTAGAAAAATACTAAATTAAAAGTATAAAAAGTACTTTAAATTTTTAAAATTCTAAAGATAAGAAAACAGGCGACTAGATATATATTAAAAAATTAGTTTTATTAATATAAACTAATTGAATCTTTATATACTTATTTAATAGTAAAAAATAAATAATATCTAATAATTAATAAAGATATAAGAAGTATAGAGATATATAAATAAAAATAATATTATTTTAATTATAAATCTTATTAAAATAAGATATTAAACAAAAGTTATATTTATTAAGAATTAAAAGATTATATCAGCTGATTCTGTAAAATTTTATTAAAAACATAAAGTATTTTTAAAACTAGTATAATCTAATTTTATTACTAGATCAATTATTTAAAAAATATTAATTTTCTATATAAAAAATACTTTATCTTAATATTAGGTTTTTATATAAGTTTCTTTTTTAAAAATTAAGTATAGAGATAAGGCTTAATCTAAAATATTAATATATTTTATTAATATTATTTATTTATAATCTCTAGGCTGTATAAGAAATAGTTTATTTATATAATTAAATCTTATAATAATTTATATAGTTATAACTAGATCTATAATAAAACTAGTTTTATTTAAATTATAAATATTTAGTTAATAATTCTATACTCTAATATAGTAATCTAAATATAATTAAATTATTTTTAAGAAATTATTAGATTTTTAAAATAAATCCTTTTATAATTATATTAATATAGGATTTATAATTTTAAGAAATTATACTAATTAATAAAGTTATATATTTATTTATAATTAATATTTATTATAGTAGTAGTACTATATTTTTAAGATAAGATTTTAATCATAAAATAAATATATATAAATTTAAAAAAATAATTTATTTATTTATTAAGAGAATTTATTATTTTAAGAGTTTCTTTTCTACAGAAATTAATTTATATAAATTAATATATATATTAACTTCAGATTTGACTCTATTTAAAATATCTATAAAAAATTATTTCTAAAACTGTAAAAATCTTTATTATTTTATATATAAAAAGAATTTTTTATTTTTTAAAAATCTTAATTATTAAAATAAATCTATTTTCTTATTCTACTATATTTTTTCAAAAATATAGGTATTTTTAGTAGTTTTATTAATAATCTAATAACTTTAAGTTAATAAAGATAACTATTTTAATAGTAAACACACCGCCTGCTTACATATGCCACTTGCTTACTGATTATATTACTTATTCTTTTATTAATAATTAATATTTTAAATTTATTAAAATTACCTTATAGTTATTATATATAAAAAATAGGAATTCTTTTTTATTATTATTAAAAAGTTTATTAATTTTAAATTGTATATATAATATTAAATAAATTTAATCTTTTAAAAATTTAAAAAGTTTATTAATATTAATATTAATAACAATATTATTATTTATAAAATATTTAATAATTATGTAAATTATCTATTATTTATTTTCAGAAAGTTTAAAAATATGAATATTAAATTAAAATTGATAAAACTTTCTATTAGATTCTTCTTTATCTTTTTCCTTAGATAATATATTAATTTCTTAGGTCTATTAATTCTTAATAAGAGATTACTACTATTTATAAATTTAAATTTTTTAATACTTTTATATAGTAAATTACTATTTAAATTTTATTAGCTAGTTATATAATTATATAAACTAGTATATTATTAAAATATTTATAAAATAAAAATATAAGATATAATCATTTAAAAATAATTATTTTAATATATTCTACTATTCTTAGATTATATACTTCTATATATATAAACTAATCTTATTGCGGTTATACTAGTAGAATATTAATTATTAATCTAATATTTAAAAATTTTTGTATTTATTCAATACTTCAAGATAAATTTAATAATATTAGAAACTTTATTTATTTTGTTTTATCTAATAAATTAGTTAAATCTAGATCTATACTCTAAAAAATATAAAATAATATTTTATTATTTTAATAATTTATAAATATAAAAATTTATCCAAGCTATCACTTAGAATATATATATATATATATATTTAATTATATTTTTTAGTTAAGTTCTTATATCTATAAAAAAGATTACGAGTTAAATAAATTAGAGGTTTTTTTTATTATTCAGTTTTTATAAAAATTAAAATATATAACTTAGATTATATATATAGAAGTCTCTCTAATTTATTATAATAAGCATTTTAATATAATTACTATTAAATACTTAAATCTCTAGTTAATTTAAATAAACTACTATATGTAGTAATTCTATGTTATTATATATTATAATCTATATATATTTTATATATATAATTAAAATCTTTAAAGATTTTAAATATAAATCTATAATAAACACTCTAATAATTCTTATATATTTAAAGTTATTAAGATATCTAAGTCTAATTCTAATATTAATTTTTTTTATTCTTTTAAAAATTAATCTCTTTATATAATAAAAAATATATTATTTATAATATTAATAGTATTATTAATCATAAAAATGGAATATATTCTATTAAATTTAATAATTATATTATATTAAAGACCTGGATATATATTTAATCTTTATTAGTTAAACATATTTTTTATATTAAATGTAATAAAATAATTATTGAGAATATAAGAAATATACAACTAAACTTAATAATATAAATATTTATAATATTTATAAATGATTAAAGAAATATATTATTTATCATCTAGTATATCTATAAAGTAATATATATAAATATTATTTATATAAAATATTTTAATCTTTTCTTATAACTAGATCTTTCTATATCTTAATTATAAATTTTATACCTATATTTTCTACTAAATCTAAAAGTAATTAAATTCTTATATTTATAGATAAGGTTATTTAAAAAAATCAATATACTTAAAAATACTCTAAAGTAGTAGTGAAATAATAAAGTATTATTATTATTTAATATTTTTAAGAATATAAATAAAATATAATAATAATGTTTATATCAAATTATAACATATAATTTATGTCTATATCTTAGAAAAGCTATTTAATTATTTAAATATTTATCAATTTTATTCTATAGTTATATGATTATAAATAATTAATAATTTAAATTCATAATTTTAATAATTAAAAGTATAATATATTATAAAATAATTTAATAAAAGTTATAATTATTTATTATTTTATTAATTATCAGAAGTATAAATTTATTTTTAAATATCTTTATAAATAATATACTATAATATTTTATATTTAAACTATTCTTCTATAAATTCTAGGATTTAATTAAAGGTTATTTAATAAAATAAAATATATATATTATTTTATTAATAAATAGTCATCTATATATTAAAATCTTATTATTAGAGATATTATTATTAAAGATATTTTCTATAAATATAATTATCTACAGATTAAAGTTATTATTCTAGTTTATTTATTTAAAATATGAATATTAATATTATTTAATATTATAGTCTTTATTTTAATACAGAGAAAAAATAAAAGTATATTATAATATATATAAAATACTCTTATAATATAAGATATAAAACTAGTATTTTCTATTCTAGTAATTATATATATTTATACTTTCATTAGAATTATATTATTTTTATTATTAAAAATAATAAAATTGAAATAATATAGTAATATATTAGCTCTTTTTTAATTTTTAAAATTAATAAAAAGTATATGTATTATTTCTAGTTTCTAAATATATAAAAAATATATCAATTATGTTAATTATTTAGTTAACACCTATTTTTAAAAAAATTATATACTAAAGTCTTAATTAGGCTACTGTATATTATCAATAGATATTTTTTAAATTTAAATTATTATTAAAAAAATAATAGTAATCTTAAATATATATATTATCTTATATAATTATTTCTTAACTTTTATTACTTAATATCTTCTTTATTACTTATAATATATTTCTAAAGATAATAAATAATTAAAAATTAAAAATCTTACTATATAGATAACTTAATTTATAAATACAATAAATATTTTAAAATATAATATTCTTAACTATATTTTCTTTCTTATTTTTATTAATTACCTATTCTATTACTATGTTTATTATTATAAAAAAACTATTTTCTGTTTTCTCTCTATAAATTTCTTTTTTTAGTTATATTGACTACTTTTTTATTACTTTTTAAATATATATATTTAGATTTAATTATATAGATATTATCTTTAAGATACTAATATTTATAGTATTTCTAGAATACCTGTATTCTACTATTTTTATAATACTATATTTATAATTACGAAGGAAACTTTTAGTTAATCCATTAATTCTTTTATCTTCCTAACTCCTATATTATCTTATACTAATTAATCTATGAAGCCTGTATATGATCATCCTTACTTTCGTAATACTATATATATTATCTTAATCTTGTTAAATTCTAGATTATTTATCTTATTATTTTTATTTTATAACTTAAGTTTATTTCTATAGAAGTCGACTTTTATAATTATATACTATTTTAATTTTTTCATATTATTAATAACTAGTTTTTCAATATGAAATATTAGAAAGTTTCTATTTTATTAAAATATATATTATTTTATATAAATATATAAACTTATTATTAAGTATTTTATTTCTTAATCTAGATATAACTTTATTAATAATATATAAATTTATAAAGAGACTATTAGAGTAAATAATCTAATTAATAAATTTAATAAATATTAATTATTCTAATTATAATATATTATTTTTCATATTTATTGATATATTTATTATACTATTATTTATATATATAATATTACTTTATCAGAATATGAAGCTTACTAAACTAGTATCTATAGGAAAACATAATTTAATTAAGAATTCTATTATTCTGTCTTCCTGCCATTTTTTATACTACTTCATCAATAAAAAACTTCTTAGATCTCCAAGTTTTAACTATTCCCAAGATTTCTTCTTCCAATCAATTTTTTTACTTATTTACTTCTCGGCCATTATACCACTGTAATAGATTGTAAATAATTAAATTATATATATTTATCATGTACTATATTATAACTACAATAAGAAAATAAATACAAATACCTTATTTAATTAAAAAAGATGACCAAGATACTAAGCTAGTAATATTTAAATTTTTATATTATATATATTATTTTAAATAATTGTTCGATAAAAAATTATCCTTTTATTTTAAATATATTTTATTCTAGTATTAGATTTTTATAAAAATATTTTTAAAATTAAAATTAAATATATAAAATATAGTCAAGAATACTAGTATATTTAATCAATATTATTTGTTTATGATTCCTAGGCTATATAAAAAATCATCTATTTATATAAATAAATCTTATAATAATTTATACAGGTATAATTAGAGTTATAATAAAACTAATTTTATCAAAATATAAAGACTTTAATTAGTAATTTTATACTTTAATATAATAGTTTAAATATAATTAACCTATCTATTAAAAATTACTAGATTTTATAATATACTATTTTATAGTTATACTAGTATAAGAATTATAGTTTTAAGAAATTATATTATTTAATATAATTATATATATATCTATAATAAATATTTACTATAATAGTAGTATTATATCCCTAAATCAAGATTTTAATAATAAAATACATATATATATATCTAGGAAAAAACTTTTATTTATTTATAAAAGAAAATATATTATTTTAATAATTTTTTCTTTATAGAAATTAATATATATATTAGCTTAAGATTTAACTTTATTTAAATAATTATGAAAAATTATGTTAAAAATTAAAAAAATACTTACTATCTTATATATAAAAATTCTTTTTATTTTTTATAGATTTTAACTAAGAAAATAAATTTATTCTTTTATTCTACTATAACTTTTAGTAATATGAATATTTTTAATAGTTTTATTAATAATTTAATAACTTTAAATCAATAAAGATAACTATTTTAGGAGTAGATATACTACCTGCTTATATATACCACTCACTTACTGATTATATTACCTTAATATAATCTGTAAGCAAGTAGTCTATATAAATGAGTAGTCCACCCCTGTATTCTATATAGAATTATTTCAAATATTTTAACTATTTCTTATCAAAATCTTATAGAATTTATTTTATACATTCTTATTATTATATTAATTTATATTATTTTAAGATATAATCATCGATATATCTTAATTATCTAAATATATGTGTATATATATTTAATGATATATATAATATAAAGTGATTTTTAGATTATATTAAGAGTGTTAACTTAGAGCTTCTAAAAAATATAATAGTAGAAAGATATACTGAATATTTATATAATATAGACTTAGTCTATTAAGTATTATAATTATTAAGATATTTAGCTTCAGAAAGTAGCTACTTTGTATAGAATACAGAGATGGACCACTCACCTATATAGGCCACTTGCTTACTGCTTATGTTGTATAGTATTTAGAATATATATATTACTAATATTAAAATCAGAGAAGCTAGATATATTAACTTCAAATTTTAAATTATTTATTCTTAGGATTTTATAAAGAATTATTATATATATATATTAATTAATCTAATGTATTCTAATATATTCAAAAATTATTTAGTCTTTTTCCCTGAACTAGTTGGGTTTAATTATAAGTTAAATATAACTCTACTATGGTGGTGCTTCTACATCCAGATGGGCTGAGCTACTCTGTCTTACCAACTGAGAATATAAACAGTGGGCCTTGGTGGTGAGGACCCCTTTTATTAACTGGCCGGCAAAATCAACTAATAAATCTAGCCGATTAAGCTGGTTATTAAGGTTTGATATTACTCATATAATTAATATAACAAAATTTATTAATATCAAATTATATAAGATCTTATTGAGCTTTTTTTAAATTAAGCAGTGGGAGCTACAGCCACAGGAAATTAATTTGCACCCCCCTCTCAAATACCGCCTTCCTGAAGCGCCCACACACCGCCTAAAACTGTACAGGAAGAAGCTAGCAGAATGACCATAGGCTGGACTTAATTAGGGGAAGTACCGAACTCCTTCCAAGCGGGGTTGCATACTAACTTCCTCCCACTGTAAGCGAAAGGGTGATTAGGGGTGATCAGTTTAACCCATATTTACATTCTTAAGCAACCCTAGTAAGTAGCTGAGATAAGGAACAATAAATACTGCAGTTTTGGTGCTCTAATATTGTTAAGGAGACACACTGGCAGTTATAAACACAGTGATAAAGAGACAATAGAACTCCTACTTAGGCTAAGGAACACTATAATCCACATATAAAATCATATTGGGCAGTAACTATATCCCCTGTCTAAAGTTGGTAATATACAAATACACTTCCTATATCCATATAATGAAGTGTCTATGTATCTTATACAAGGAGTATCAACAACAACTCCTCAGAATATAGCATACCCCTTACTATGTTAATCCATTGACTAATATACTACATACAGCCCACTGTCGTACCTACATGTTCGTTCATCTTCTTCCGTGGTAGCTTTACGCGGCCATCTTACAGCCTTCCCCATAGCCGGTAACTGTCGGCAACCTTTTCAAAGTTGCATACTACTGTACATAAGCCCGGATAGAGCAAGACATGCATGAGCATTCCTGGTGATACTTGACATAGCTAGAATTATAGCAAGCCTTCCCGGCCCATGAACCTACCCGGGATCAATTAGTATTCGACGAAGACGAGGTCAACGATGAAGGATTTCCATCAATCAAGGATACGAGCAAGCGACCTCACAGCCATTTGAGCTGTGTCCTGTTGTGTGATTCCCCAGGATCTCTGCCTATCTGCAATTCAGATTGCGAATCGTGCTCATCTTGAATAGCAGAGACCGTGGACTGCTGATATGATGCCCGTAAAGACTCAACCAGGGTCTTGAACCAAAACTCAAGCTTTCCACTTTTAATATAGTGTGACAGTAACGAGTTTTCTCTCTCAAGGTCATGATGAATACGAGCTCGCCGCTCTGGACTGAAACGTGCCGTGAGGAGGGCAATATTTGACCCGTCTAGAAGGAGCTCCTGTGGAGCCCGGGGAATATAAAGTGTGGGGTAGCAAGAGTCTTCGCTCAGGCCTGCCAGCATGGTCAGTCAAACGTACCCAATTGCCCATCAGTGTACACTTACCGTCCCTGTAACACCAGCTGAGGGTGCGAGCAAGTGCGGTACCATGAAGAAGATGTTCGAAGTCACTTCCCATGTTCTCGGCAGCTTTTCCTGTCGCGCCCCAATCATCTTTGATTAAGCACCTTTTCCAGACCAATTTCTGCAAAACAGCATCATACTGCGGGTTCTGTTGAGCATAAGAACTCAAACGGATGACACGCAAAGCCAAATAGTCCTCTTTCCCTACTAGTGCATCGTGGTCGTTATCAGGAGACCCTGGCATTTTTGCCAGAGTCAACAAATCCACCAGCTCCTCAACGTCCATGACCTGTCGGGACACTACTTTCGTAAGAGCTGCTTTCAAGATTTCAAAGAGCGACGGTCGGTCTTTCGAAATGCGCTCTCCAAACTCAGAAACAGCTATGTCAACCCTAGCCTTTTGATCGATGGCGCATTGCAATGTCGGTGCAATGTGGGCAAATATAACCTCTTGCACAGCATCTATTTCGGCAAGGTCTTCGAGGCGCTTGATAGCCCCTTGTACCGATAGATTGCCGGGCGAGGATGAATCTTCCCACGCTGAGAGTTTAGCGAGTTTAGCCAAGGATAACTCTAGCCGATGACCCCATAAATCTGATTCTTGATCGAGGGCTAGCTTCTCTAAGGAATCAGCGGCTGCGTTGTAGTCATTCTCCCCAACAACATCGTTGATCCAAGAAAGCCTAGAGTAAGTCGAATGGCCGCGCAAGAAATTGGTGACGAAGGGCTGAAACTTCTTCATAGCGAAGAGGACCCCTCCTTGGCCCAAAGATATTTGCCGGGAAAAGAAAGCCTCAGCCCATGCCTGGCCGAATCTGTCAAAATAACCGGATATCTTTCTACTCAGCTGATCGGAAGCACTCTCAAAAGCGCGAGTCGCATTGCTGGATAAACGCGGCGAAAGGCTCTGGCCCTTAGTCTGGTCTTGAAGCTCAATAATCAGCTCGACTAGTGCCTCCATATCTCGGAAACTTTCTGCGAGTCTAATCGCTTCTTGCAGATGACCGATACCCGCGAGCTTGAAAAGCTGCCATTTGCGCTGCTTGGCATGTGTATGCTCGATGGCTACGCCCTCGTCAACCAATTTCGTGTCTTCTTGGGCGGCAAGCCAGCGGACCCGCTCCCGGTGCACTTGACCGAGGATATGAAATTGTCTGGCACAGTTTATCCCTATTTTCTTCACTGTATCGAGTTCCTGAGCATCGGCGGAAGTTGCTTTTTGTTGAATCCAGACTCTGCAGCTGTCCAGTTCAAGGTCCAAGAGATGTATAGTCTCGACATAGCCAATGCCCCGGGAAGTCCAAAACTCCGAGAGGCCCTTGTAGTCGCCTGTCAGCACACCGTCTTCCAGGTAGCCATCGACGATTCCGTAACGACTAGCGTGCTCGTCTCTATAGTGATATGCTGTTTCTAGGACGGCCAGAGAGAGATCACTAGCCCCTAAGAGCTTTCCGGCCGTCTTCCATCCTTGTTTCAGGCTGTTGCCTTTCCGTGGTTTTATCGAGTTATAGATCCACGGCACAATATGTTCCAATTGAAATGTATCATAGAGAAACCAATGACGGACGGGATCACCATCATCGTTCCGGTGTGTTTTGAATCTCTCACTCATTGATTCCAGTATGTCGGCCAGCAGCGTCTGACCTCTGCCATTTTCTTTCCGCCAATGTTCTTCAAGCTTCCAGATAGCTCTCTGGGCAGCGATTTTCTCCGCACCCCATAGCAATTCCCACCACACCAAGCGGTTCATGACTTTATGCTGTTGCATCAACAAGGAGGAAAGATCATCAAAAGCTTTGGCTCGCAATTTGAGATTCTGATCCACAGAAATACCTGTTGTCGGTATGTATTTTGAAGTTGACTGTAGTAATTCTTTGGCCACCTCTAGAGCAGCCTCTTCAACCTCCTCCAAGGGAAACCCAAGGCCATCTTTGTTTGTCAGATCCAATGGATTTTCCATGATCGTACCATAAAAAATAGCCTGCTCGATCCTATGTTTCGCAGTGATATGAGGAATCTCGGTACTTGGCTTTGCCGCCTCTCTCCCTTTAGCGAAGGCACTGATTCGAAGGATACCAAAACCCCTGACCATAATCACACATGCGGGCTCGGTCCCTTCCAGAATCCGACTTTCACAACCGCTACCAAGTATGTCGTACCCTTTCCCGGACCGGAGGTTGATGATATCATGGAATGCTCCTGCCTGGTGATTGTTGTTCGATGTAGAGCCAAGCAATTCTTGCTTTTGACTCGACAATGAAAGCAAGATGACCGATTGACCAGCGACGAGAAACGCCACGTCACCAGGGTTAGGAACAAAAAGCTTGATCTGCGAAGCTTCGAGATCTCGGATAAGACCACGATGGTTTATCGCAGTACTAAACAATACCCGAACCTTCTCGGAGAGCTTCAGTTTTAGAACGGAGAGTTCTTGAGAGCCCGCTGCTCTCGAAGCCACGATGACCAAGACATTCCACGTGTTAGCCTCCCCACTCTGAATATTGTCAGTGTTGGACTCGGCGGTAGTAAATACGAAATCCAGGATTTCGATATCACTTTCTCCAGGCTGCTGCGCGCCCTGTGCCAGGACGTCTGAAATCACGGGCCTGACGTCGAATTGCCTCTTGAGCAAACTTCCATTATTCCAGTGAGTGTCCCAAACCTCGAAGAAACCCGTGGTCGTGGCTATGATGACATCTCTCTGTCCCCGCTGATGCGATTGGCCCGCTTGTACCGCCGCAATGTCTTTCCTCCAGTATCCCCCACCAAGAGCATTTCTTAATCCGCCGAGAAACCCTATCCTGCCACCATTTGGAGGGTTTCTAAGGAAGCTAGCCGTTACGGCTGGCTTACCTTGCGGATCTCTTACAGTAACATGAGCGACTCTTCCCGTGGAGAATTTGACGATAACTCCAGAGGGCTCGCAATTGATGACATCAGTAGCGTGCTCACCGGAAAGGAGGCCACTGATGCTTCCCTCGAGGCCAGACTGTTTCTGCCTGGTATAAACCAACGATGTAGCACTCGTTATAGTCTCCCAGTATACGATATGACCACTATTAGGCGTTACAACAATCAAACCTGGCGATCCGCCTACTGCAGTTGATAAGAGCTGTCCAAGAGGTGCCGCCTCATCAGATCGCATGTATGACTTCGGTAGGGGCAGAGTAAGAATATCCGTATTCCGTAGTTGCGAATCACCTGAATAAGGCCAAATTATTGCATGAGATCGTGTCAAAGCTAGCGCGAGGCCATAGCTGCTTCCAAAGACAACTCTGAGAGGCTCTGCATGTTCATCAGTAAACGATAAAAAGATATAAGCATCTACACTGACCTGACTGCAAGCCGACAACTTGATCTGGCAGAGCTGGAAGCTGCTCAACTTTGTAGAAATCTGTTTGTGACTACACCAAAGAGTATCAGTTTCTGGGAATTTGTAGGAAGCGCAGCATGAGTGACAGACAAGAATGACTAATTTGCCGACTTCATTCTTGGAAGCTCCGGGTCTTTTAGCGGCCCTGATGGGGATATCCTTGTGTATGTTCGCGATTTTGGTCGCAGGGAGCTCGGTATTGAACGAGTCCAGATTTCCAGCAGTCAGGGATGAATTTCTGGATTTGCCCCTGGATTGAACCTCAAAGGACGAATCGACACACTCCTGGCGTAGAGCAGAGCGCTGGCGCTTCGCATTTGGTGGTTGCGTGGTTTCATCAGAGTTCGTACGTTGTCGTCTCCGAGGATTGCGCAAAGCGGCTGCTTGTCCAAGTGCTGTTTTTGGTACAAACATTGTTAGATCTTGGGGCGAAAGCAGCGCAGGTAAGAGATCCTTGAGAACGGTTGTATCATGAATGCTCTGTCATTAAGGAAGAACGCAGTGATGGTGCTAAAGCGGGATTCTTCAACTTGTGGCCGCGCTCATGATCACGAATAATAACACTCCACATGCATCGGCCACGGACAAGAAACTACTGCCGGTCCGAAGGCGGTCAAGTGATTACTGCAGGCTCCCAACGGAATGGTATGTTTGGGGCATACATCGTACGGTATCTTCAACTACACGAATCTACGCGCGTAATCATGCTACCCAGATTCCTGATTGCAATCTGGATAACTAAATATGTCAGTAACTCAAAAAAATGTCATCACTGATAGGGGCCAAGGGCCATGCTCGATGAATAATTTGTATATTAGTTCATACATCAATTGATAGCCCGGTGTATATTAGTGGATTCTTATCTCAGCAAGCTCAGCCTGCTTGATTGCCATCTCTATCCAGACGGTCGGGCAAGTTTCAAAGGGTCAGGTAATAACTTAACTAAAGCTTAAACTCCAGCTAATCAGAGCTGAGCTTAATTTAAAACTTAGATTGTAGCACCCCTCCTATGTTCTGTTCCTTCCCATCACATGTTATCTTAGCACCTTCTCTGTATTAAATATTTTAGTAGCTATTTAACTTTTCGATAAGTCTTAATAATATATCTATATTATATTTCCTATAAATCATGAAACTATAAAAATGTTAATAATATTATAAGATAATCGAGAAATGATTTTATTACATTAATAGTGAAGTAGCCTTCTATATATATTATATAATAGAATTACATATCAAATTAAGAGAATAAAAGATATTGATATTAAAATTATTATAAAAGAATTGTTATTTTATATTTTATATTTTTTATTAGAGAAATATTCTATATCTTCTATAATAATGACTATTGCTGAAATTTCAGTAAATAGTAGTTTATTCTGAATAGTTTTATTCTTTATTATAACTATAAAGTTCTTAAATGGTATATAAAATAACATTTATTTTATTTTATAAATAATTTTTTAAATATCGATCTTATAATTTTTTATAACTTAGTTTTATTTTACTGATATATTTTTATATAAGAATTATAGATTTTAAGATTAATCTCTTCTATACAAGTGATAATAATAAATTATTAGTTATTATTAATAAATTTACTATGTATATTTATTATGAGAATTATATAATATTATGATATTTTTACTCCTAGAATTAAATTATTTTAAAAATATATTTTATTAATGGAAATTACTATTTTTACTATTTTTTACCAAAAATTTATAATATTAAATACTGAATAATTCTTAATTACTGTTTAGTATTTATAAACTGATGCTGAATTTAAAGTAATAATATATTAAAATAATATTATAAAAGATGTGATTATCAATATTCTCTAGTATTGTTATATAATATAATCTTTTCAACTATAATTATATATTATCTCTTTTATAAACTACTTTCTAATATATATATTAGTTAAGTCTAATACTCAATTTACTATATGCTTCTTAATAGTATTTAATATTTTATTATTTATTATAAGATTAAGAAAGTATTTAATTATATTATTATATTTATAGTTGATCTATAATATATATTATAAACTTTAAACCTTTTAAAAAAATAGAAAAGAATAATTTCATTTATATGAAAATTATAAGACTTGGTCTATAATTTTAAAAATATTATAACATGAAAAATTCTTAATATGTAGAGATATATTAAAAACTCTAAATATACTAAAATATTATATATATAAGCTGGATTTACTACTAATATAATTATTTATTTTATTATTAATATAATATAATTACAATTTATATTCTTTAGAAATAATTATTTCATAAATATATTATACAGGGTCTTCATCTTATTTTAATATTTATGTATCAGACTTACAGCCCCACTTAGCCTAAACTAGCTTAGTAAACTAGCTTGATTCTTCTTTTCTTAATAAGCTCAATAGATTATAGTACCTAGATAATATAATTTACTTTTAATTACTTATCTCTAAACTAATCTACTCTCTAATTAAGAAATAATTAATAATCTAATTAAGACATAAAAAATTTATTTTCTTATTATTCTCTTAATTAGTTTAATTAATTAAATTATTATATATTAAATTCACTATCCTATTTATTTCCTTAATTTACTTATTTATTATATTTATTGTTTTTTAGAGATTTTTACTTTTATTTTATCCTTATCTTACTTTTTTACTATATTTCTATATAAAAATAAAAAAATAAAAAAAGTTAATTAAAAACTTATATTGTAATGTTTTATATTAGATAATTATAAACCTGGAATATTTTTTATTAATTTTTCTTAATATCTCTAAATTAATATAAATTGAATTATAAATTAGACAAGTCTAGAGAAAGTAATTATATTTAAGTAATAAATTAATTAGTTAATATAAATTAATTAGATTGGATTATATATTATTAATAAAGATACATAGAAATACATAAATCTAAATCTTTCTAAACAATCTAGTTATTTAATGTAATCTAGTTTATCTTTTATTCAGGATATTAGATTTAATATAAAATTAATTTAAATTTTAAATCTAGTAGACTATTTTTTTAGAAATAAAATATAATTATTAATTTGAGATTAAGAAATTTAATAAACTTAATTTAGTTTTTAGATAAGTAATTTTACTAATTATTCTTATATTAAATAAGTTAAATAAAGTAACTATACTTAGTTTAGAAAGATCTTATTAGATCCTTAAGACTTTAAGAACTTGTTTAGTATCTATTATATATTTAAAAATATAAAAAAAAATTAATAAATATTATTTATTAAAAGCCTTACCTAGAGGCTTTATTAAAACCTATATTATCTAATAAAAATTAATCTATTTAGAAGTAGTAAAGCTTAAAATTAGTAAAATAAATAAATTAATTAAAGTTTTTCTTAATCTTCTTAAATTAATTTAGGAAATAATAAATACTTTCTTGTTAATATAATAAACTAAAATTTTTAATTAAAAGAATTTTATATATTTACTACCCAGCTTTCTGGAAATAACTAAATTAATATATAATTAATATTATTTGATTTTCTAAAATTAGTAAAATATTGATAAATTTTTCTAAATCAATTATATAATTTTTTAGAATTAATTAGATTAATTAAAATAAACTTCTTATTCTGGAAATTACTAATAATGTAAGGACTGATATTCTTATAACCTTTGTGATAAGCTTATTATAAAGAAACATCAACTACTCCTTACAAGAAAAAGATAAGAGATTATATAAGAGACTAGGCGAGTAGCCGCGACCACTACACAAGTAGCAGCTACCTGTAAGAATAGGAAACTAGTGATAATACTTTAAGATAATATAACACTACCTTTGACTCTTATAAGGGATATTTGTTTATTATACTATTTCACCCCTTAGTCCTTATAAATAATCTTTTTTTAAAAAAAAGATATTAAAATTAATCTTACCTTTATTAAATTAGAAAGACTAGTAGATATTATGATTTTAAGAATTATTTTTATACTAATAGAAAATAAAAAAAACTATAATAGAGACTAAATATAAAAATATTAAATTAATTTAAATTAGTCTACTAATATTTATACTTTTAATATCTCTATAAAAAGACTTATTAAATATATTAAATAATCTTAATTATTATAAATTTAATTATTAATCCAGTAAATAATTAAATAATTAATAAAGAATAATTCTGATAATTACTTAGTTTAATTAATATACTTTCTTTTTAAAATGTTTATTAATAAAGTTCTTAAATTAATAGATATTTAATTAGAGTGCCTAACAGCTAGGTCAGGTCAGGTTAATAAGAACTTTTATACCTGACTACAGATTAATAGTTAGATTAAAGAAATTTTTATACCTGACCACGGTATAACTAGAAATAAAATAATTAATTATTTTAATTATTATTAGTATTAAGATCTATTTATTATACTCTTTTTAACTCTAGTATAGTTAACGTATATCTAGATTAAATAAGAATTAATTTAATTATTTTAATTATTATCTGAAAATATATAAAGATAAGTTTTCCAGGATAAAAAAAAGTAATTAAGAAATATAATAATATTTTATTTCTTTTTATTTATAAGAAAAGATAGGAAAATCCTAATAGTATTAATATAATTTAGTTTTTTAAAATATTATTATTCTTATAGTAAAAAATATAAAAAAATATATAATTATAGTTTAATTTAGATTATATACTAAAGATCTAATAAATTATATAAAGAATACTATATTTTTATTATTAAAATAATAATTAAAAATTAGTATAATACTTCTAAACTACTATTAAATCTTTTTAAATAAGTTTAATAAGTTTATTATTCTTTTATTTTTTATTAAAAAAAGTTTTAATTATTTATATATTAGATTAAAAGTTATCTATATTATATTATATAATTAATTTATTTTAGTAATTATATTATCTATAATTATTTAATCTAAATATTAAATATTATATTATATCTTTAATAATAGATTCTGTAAAAGTCTTTTTTAGATTTTTTTTATATAAATATTTTTTTATTTAAATTTATTATCTTTATTTAATATCTATATTTAGATCTTTAGAAAAAACTAGATATATTAAAATTATAAGATTTCTAGAAATTAAAATATAAATAATAAAATATTTATTAAAATATAGTCTATATTTTAATAAAATAATATATTTAAACTTTAGACTTATAATAAAAGAAGAGATTATTTAAATTTTAATTCTAAATATAACTTTAAATAATTAAGTATTTAAGTTATTAAAAAAAAGAAAATATTTAATATTTCTAGACTTTAAATATAGTTTTTTATTTATTATATTTATTAATAACAATAAATATAGTAAGTAGATTAAGCTGGAAGAAAAAATATAATAGATTATATTTATATATAAGTATATCTTTAAATTAAATAATATTATTTTTATAAAGTTTTTTTACTTTTTTTTTATTAATCTACTATTTACAGAATCTTTCTAATATTATAAGTTAATTATAGTTATTTAATTTATTTTTAAAAAATATTAAGTTCTTCTCTTCTATTTCTTAGATTTTTATAAATAATAATAAATTTTAAATTAAGATAAGTTATTTAAGCTAGATTTTTACTTTTTTTTTAAATCTTAAAATTATATATATTATAAAGAATTAGAAGATTATCTTATATCTAATTCTATAAGAAAGTTCTTTATCTTTTATAATTAATAGTAGAAGATATTCTTTTTTAAAATTTATTTATAAATTTAAAAACTATTATTTTACTTTAATTAAAAAAAATTATTAATATTATAAAGATTTTTTTAGAAAAATATATTATTTTTTAATAAAATTCTTTATATCTATTATTTTATATATTTTTATATTTTATAATATCTAGAAATTAAAAATTTAGGAACTAGTTTTATAAGCTATTATTTTTATAAAAATTATAAAAAAAATATCTTTAGTTATATCTAAGTAAATAATTAATTAAATATTAAATAAAGAATTATTATAAATATTTATTTATTCTTCTAAAATAAATCTTTACTAATTATTCTTTATCTTTAAGCTTTTATTATTTATAATAAATATGATTTTTAGAATTAAATCCTATATTTTATAATTATTTATTATCTGTTATTCTAGACTATTAAGTATATATAATTTAAATAAATAAATAATTTTATTATTTTATTTTTCTACTAAAGACTAAGTTCTTTAAATTAAGTATAAATTAAAGAATATTTATTAAAGTTATCTAAAAAAGTATATATAAAATTATTATTAAAATTTCTAAATATTAAATAAATATTAATTATAGTTAACTACTAAACTAATTCTAATTAGAAAATCTTTTTTATTTTAATTAAATATTTTCTAATAAAAAATATAAATTATTATAAGATTTTACTAGATTTTTAATTAATATCTAAATTTTATACTAGTAAAAATCTAGTTATAATTATTTTATTAATTTTATATAAATATAATCTTTTTTATTAGTTATTAGATATAATAATTAATAATATTAGGAATAATAATTTAATATTTAATTTAATTTTATTAGAATTCTAGACTTAACTTAATTAAAATATTTAGTTTTATAATATTTTTATTAATTTTAATCTTATAAAAATTATTTAAAGTTAATATTATATTTCTTATTTTATTTATATAATTTAGTTTATAATTAATATTCTTTTATAGAAACTTTAGATTAAGATCTTAAATAATATTATTAAATATATTTAAAATAATAATAATAAAAGTTTTAAAGCCTTTTCTAGTATTTTAAAAATTTTTAAAGAAATATATTTTAGAAGTTATTTATAAAAATTTTTTATATATAATTTCTAGAGATTTTTTTTTATAATAATATATTATACTAATTCTTAATTATAAATTTAGAAAATTATATAATTTATAAATATAAATTCTTAATATTATAAAAAGTTTTAGTTTATTTAATAATTTAAATCTAGTTTAATTTATTATTTTTTTCTAGATTATAAAATTTATTAAAATTTAATTTATTTTATAATTTATTAGATACTTAATTTTTATTAAATAATTAAAAACTTTATTTAGTACTGTAATTATATCAATATTAATTATTTTTAATTAACTTTAATTAAATAAAAATAAATAAAGTATTTTCTTAATTTTTATATTTATTTTTTTTTTATATTCTATTTATCAGAGAATAATAAATTTATTATTTATAAAATTTATAATATTTATAATAATTTTTTTAATTATCTGGATTACTTTATTAATTAACTATTAAAAAAATAAGTATTCTAAAAAAAAATTCTTAAGAATTTATAAAATATATATTAAAAATTATAGAAATATTATTATTATATTTACTAGATAAAAAACTATATTTATATAATTATAATAATTCTTAATCTAATATCTAAGTTTAAGAAATTTAAAAAAAAATATATAATTTAATAATAATATTAATTAATATAATAAATACTAGATTATCTTTAAAAAATATTTTATTTTTATTATAGTTAAAATTTAGTTATTAATATATCATTTATTATTTCTAGATTATTTTTAGATCTAGATAAAGTTTTTTATAATATTTTTAAATACTAGAAACTCTCACCCGTAGTAAAAATATTTAAAAAACTTAAAATATATCTAAATATTAAAAATATATAATTTATTAACTTATTTTTAATTTAATTAATACTATTCTAAATATTATAAAATATACTAATATTTTTATTTACTAAAAATTCTATTATAATTAGTTTTCTATTTTCTATTAAATAACTAGAGATTTCTTATCTATTATAATTAATAATATTAGTATTAAATATTTATTTAATAATTCTTAAATTATTTATTATTATTACTAGAGTTATTTTTAGTTTAATATAATTAAAGTAGTTATACTTTAAATATATATTAATTATTTTATTATAAATAAAAAGTATTAGAATATTCTTAAAAATTTTAATCTAGACTTAATTATCTTTATATTTAAGAATTAAAAAAAAATTATTATCTTTTATATTAGTAAAAATAAGAATATAAATAATCTAAAAAATAATTTAGAAAATAAATTATTATTAGGAATAAAGAGAATAATTTTATTTAAGTTTATAAATATTATATATTTTTAAATAGAGATTTATTTTTTATAATTTTTATATTATTATAATTACTGTTCTAGATAGTATAAAGAATAATAAATATATATATATATTATATTAAATATTATTCTTTTTATACTAAATTTTATAAAAATCTTTTTTAAAATATAATATATTCCTCGGGAGGAACAGGTAAAATAAATAAAAAAAATAAAATAAATAAAGTAAAAAGAATAGATAAGTTAAATATAAAAAATATAACTATACTATAATTAAAAATATATTATATTTTATATATTATTTATATAAGAAATATATATATATTATTAATTAATTTATAGTTAATAATTTATCTACTATATCTAATTTTCCTGACCGGTAGATATAAATAGTTAAAGTAAAAGTTATATCTTAACTTAACCTTAACTATATAGTTAAATTACTTTTTATACCTTAACCTGACTACTAGGTTATAGTCAGGTTAAGGTTAAGGTATAACAGTCAGATTAAGCCACTCTATATTTAATATTATCTTAGATATTTATATATATAGTAATCTAAAAATAGTTATTTTCTATATCCTAGTTTAGAATAATTAGGTTTAGGTAGAGAATATTTTAATAATTATTTATAATTATAAAATAGTTATTTTCCGTCTTATATATCTAAAAAAATTAAGTTTAAATTTATTATTATTATTTATATTCCTAACTTCTATCTAAATATTATATTAGGTAGAAAGATCTAAAAACTTAGATTATTTCTGAATAAATAAAATCTATATTTAAATGAGTTAATAAAGACAAAATATATAGAATTAAATAACTTAAATATATGTTTTATATTTAATAGAAACAGAAATAATCAGGATCTCTAAATATTTTAATTTTATTAACTAATTAAAATTTTTAAAAGGCCTTTAATATTATATAATTCAGCTTTAGAATAGTATTAAAAATTAAGATAGTTATATTTTAAAATTTTATTTTATTTTTTAGAATCTACTTAGAGAACTATATATAAAAATAAATTAAATCACTAATTACTCTACTTATTATATAATACAGATTAAAGAATAAATTTTTAGAAAATAATTTAATTTAGATATTAACTTGTTTAAATTAATTTATTAAAATTTAATTTATATAATTAAAAGAATAAATAATAAGAGATATATTTATTGTTTTTATTATTTTTATTTTTTGGAGTAAGTCTTAACCTCAAAAATATAGATTTTTGAATATATTATTTTAATGATTAAATAGATTACTAATTAATTTAGAATTATTTTAAAAAGATTTTACTTAGATTAAGACTAGAATTTTAATATTTCTTAAAATAAATTAGTTTTATCTATTTATTTATTTATTTATTTATTTATTTATTTATTTATTTATTTATTTATTTATTTATTTATTTATTTATTTATTAGTCTAAACAGAATTTTTATTTTATTTTATTTTTATAATTAGAGATCTTGAATACCATATTATTTATTTTTAATGGAATATTAATTAAAGAGTTTTTTATAAAAACTTTTTTTAATTATTTTTTAATCAACTTTAGTTATCTAATTTCTTTTATTTAAAGTAGTATAATATTAGAATTTATACTTAAATTAGTTATTTAATTAGATATATATTTATTAATATATAATAAATCTAGGTATTTACTCTATATACGATTATCTTAACTAAAGATATAATTTTTAATAAAAACTTTAAATTACTAATACTATTTCTAATTAGAAAATCTATTAATAATATCTGAACTAAACCAATTAATTAACTTTATTTAAATTAAATAACTTATAAATTAAAAAGCTTAATTAAATTAATCGAACTAAGTTATATAATTAAGAAAATTCTAAATTATATAACTTAGAAAATAAACTAGAAGTAATAAAATTAAATAAATATAAATAATATCTTTCTTAATAAATTTATTAATATAATTATATACATAGATCTAATTTCTAGATTTAAAAACTAATAAATAATTCTAAAATTTAGAAAAGCTTTTTATAAATTATATTATTCTCTACTTCCTTAGTAGAAAATAATTAAAAAAGTATTAAGTAAATTAGAGTTATTCTAAATAAAGAAAAACTTATATATTTATTTAAATTATCTTATTATTTAATAATTCTTATTAATGATATAAATATAATATACTATAGATTTTATTAATTAGAATTTAAAGATTTTAAGAAATAACTGATAATATTATTTTTTATAACTAATTTTAAGAAAGTCTACTCTTTTCTAAATATTCAGATATTATATAATTATTAAAAAAGAAAACTTTTAATTAATTAATTAAACTTTATTAATAGAATTATTAGAAAGTTTAACTTAGAGTAAAAACTTATTCTAAAATTCTACTTTTATCATTTAAGTTTTTTAAAAAGAAATCTACTTTTCTAAACCTTAGTTAATTAAATTAATAAATATTAATAGAAAATTAGTTTAGTATTATATCTAGTAATTTAAACTAGGCTTAATATAGTTAAAATCTACTAGACTCTTTTAAAAGATTTAATTAATTCTAATTTCACATATTTTAAAATAGTAAATTACTTAATTACTTATCTTAATAAAATAAAAAATCTTTTTATTAAATATAAATCTATTTTATATAATTAATTTCTATTTTATATAACTAGTAATACAAGTTTTAATAATTATTTTAATAGAACTAGTTTAATAGATTATACTATCTTATTATTTAATAACTTTATTAATTAGTTTAGTTAGAAGTAGTATTATATAATTCTTTTATTATTAAAATACAGAATTTTTAATTTTTATTATCTTAACTAAATAATTTTTAAAATAAAGATAATTTTTTAATTAAATTAATTTTATCTTCTTTTACTATTTTTTAATATTCTATAATGATTATAAAATAGTAGAAATCCTAATTAATTAGGAATCTCGATTTAAATTTAATCTAGAATATTTAAATATAATAAATTATTAATCTTATTAAGAACTTTTAAATAGCATTATTAATATTTAATAAATATTAATTAATATAATAATAATTAATCTATTAATTAAGCTATATCTACTTCAGAATCATATTTATTTTATTTTTTAATTTAAAATAATTAAATACTAACTTTATTAACTTTTTTTTATTTCAATTAATTATTTATTCTAATTTAATTAAGATTATCTAATCTAATTTAAATTATAAGGATATATCAGATGTATAACTTTATTTAATTTAAATTAATTTAAATTAATTCAATAAGTTAGTTTAATTATTCTTTTTTTAATAAATTAAATAAACTATATTATTTAGATAGTATAATCTACTTTTAATTACTTATCTTTAAACTAATTTATTTTCTAATTAGGAAATAATTAATAATCTGATTAAGATATTAAAAAACTTTATTTTTTGATTATCCTCTTAATTAATTTAATTAATTAGATTATTATATATTAAATTTCCTATTGTTTTTACTTTCTTAATTTATTTATTCTTTTATTATATTTATTATTTTTTAGATATCTTTTATTTCTACTTTATCTTCACCTTATTTTCTCACTATATTTCTATATAAAAGTAAGAGATAAATAAAGTTAATCAGAAACTTATATCAGAACTTTCCTATATCAGGTATTATAAAATAACAAAAACTTCAAGAATAATAATTTAGAAAAGTTAAGTATATATTAAATAGGTATATAAACTTTATTAACTATAATTGTATACTGGTTGTTAGATTTTTAATTGATTAATTAAATTATAAATTTAAAAATAATTACTAAAATCAACAAATGTATTGAATAATATATAACCAACAATAATAATAATAGTATTCATAGTTCTATTAAATAAGTATTACTTTTTACTTTATTTTTTTATATTTTTTTAGAGTCTCATTTTTCTCTTTTTTACTGCTTTATTTTCTTTAAAAGAAATATTTTCTTTAATATTATATTTTAAATAAATTGTCTATTATTCCTTCTTATAACCTTATTGTTTTATTTATCTTTTTCTACTCTATTTTTATATTATTAAATTATCTATTTCTAATATTTATTTCTATTATAACTTTATTTACTCTTCTTGATTATTTCTATTTCTATTTTTAATTTCCATGTTCTACATATTTTTTCTTTTTTTAACTATTAAACTTATATTTTATAATTATTGCTTTTGTATTCTGTCTGTACTTTCTTTTATTTATTAACTTAATCTTTTCTATTATTATTAGAATTATATTACCAGTGATTGTCCCTCAAAATTTAAAAAAAAAATATTATCTAGTTTTCAAACTATTTAGATACAGCAGCTGGTTTTTAATTATATATATATAAGTACTAGATAGTCCTATCTCTACTAATTTATAATTTATTTATAAAGAAAAAACTAAATTTATATTTATTAAGAATTATTAGTTACAAAATAAATGAATTATCATAAATATATATTAGAATCTAGTATCTATAAAACCTAAATTCTAGTTTTCGAAAACCATATTTAATTTACTAATTTTTAGATTTATTGAATTATTAAAATATTATTTTTATTAAAATACTACTATAACTCATATTTAGTTTATTCTAAATCCATTAATTATATATACTGAAATTATATACTTTACAGTTTAATTATTATAGTATATATATAAAAAATATTTATAATCTTATTTCAAAAAAAAATCAATATTCTTTATATATTAAGTGGTTGTTTCTAGTATATCTAATCCTTTTAATTTAAGATATTATAAAGTAAAATAGGTATTTTGAAAATAAGATTATAATTAATATAATTCTTATATCTGATAAAGTCTTTTTAATTATTGTTAAAATATAATTAATAAACAATATTTATATTATTTTTACTTTTTATATACTATACTATATTTCTAATAAAGATAATCCTAGTTCTTAGTATCAATAGCAGAAGCCAGTAAGCCATCTGGTACTGGATCGTTCCATATTTCGGCCTGTCTGGATCCTTTATCTGAGTCGAAAGATTCTAAAGAAAATACTAGTAAGTGTTCTTTGACCTGGGCTCTATATAAAGATATATAAAAAGATGTAATAACCTTAATATTAGGTAATTCCCTAAATAATTCAACTTTTATTAATACTAGTTCTTATTCTATTAAACCAAGGCTGTTTAGCCATTAATAACTAGTAAGGTAAGCCCTTTTTAATATATAAGTTATATATAATAATAGTTTAATACTTTACTATATATATATTAATAAGTAATATATTATTAAGTCTATAATATAAAGTAATATTCCAGATATATTTATTATAATTATGATTATAAAATAGTATAAGTAGATTATATAGATTATATTTTACTAATAATCTTAAAATTTTATTTATAATCATAGTAGCTATTACTACTTTGAACTTTTTTATATAGATATATAGTATTTTTTGCCGAAAATATTATTATACTGTATCTATTTTTAGATTATAGTTACAACTACTTCTTATTAGCTCAGTTACTAACATTCTATTCCCACTGACAATATTAGTAAAAAGCCTTTTTTTAGATATACTAGGCTAAATAAAACTGAAATAATCGAAGTATCTACTTTTATATTATTATTAATACTAAGAGTATCTGGAGTATTTCACATCTTAAAATTACTTATATAACTAAAGTATGTGGTCCATAAATCTTTTATACCCTGTTTTATAACTAATAAATAAAGAATATTATTAGTAATATCCAGGTTTATTAAAATAACTCAGATAAAACTTTTAGTAATCTTAGTTCAGTATTGAGTCTTAATACTTAACTGTATAAAAGAAAGTATAAATTATATTAATTAAACTTAAATTATACTTTTTTAATTTAATAATACTTTAGTATAAAGGAAAAAGATCAGCTAGGTATAGAATTAAAGTACTGGTATTATATAGATATAGACTAATCTTTACCTTTCTAGTATATAGCAAAACCTGGATATTTAAGATATAGATTTTATTAAATTATTAATATTATGATTATTTTATAATTAAGATATAAATATTCTGTTATAATAACTACTTAATTATATAAATTAAATAATTTAATATTTTTTAATAATAGTTATTCTTAGTTACAAGATAAGAGTATAATATTATTAATTTAATAATTAGACTAATTATTTTCATAAACATAGTAATTAATAATAAAAAGTAATAATACTAATTTATATTAAATTAATATATTTTAAATAGTATTTTTCTATTTAGAGATATAATATTATTTTTATTACAATAATAATAATTCTTTTATATTTTTTTTTTCTTTTTTTTATCTTATTAAAATCAGGATTTTCTAGATTTTATTATTTTCTTATTATAAAGTACTTATTTTTAAACTATTTTTATTAATAAATATTTATTAAAATAAATATAAATATTATTTTATATTTTTTATTACTTAGTAATACCAAGAAATTAATAGATAAATATAAAATTTATTATTTATTTTAATAATTATATATATAAATTACTACTTTTTATTTATAATATTCTTTAATTTAAAAATCTTATTCTATTTAAAATATCTTAGAATCTTAATAAAATAGTTTAATATAAAAATAAAAAAATTATTTAAACTTAATTAAGATTTTAATATAGTATTAAGTATAAAATATTACTAATATATTATAAAAAAATTAATTATATTATTATAAATTCTTTTATATTAAATAAAAAGATTTAACTAATTATATTATAGACTATAACTAAAATACTTAAAAATATTAAAAAAATAATAATAATTTTTAAATAATTAATTTTTTTAATATAATAATAATAAAGAATAAGACTTTATTATTTATAAATTATATAATATTATTATATATTCTCTTATTATAATATTTATAAATATAGAATATATTTATTATTTTAAGTATAAACTAATAATAATTATTAAAAAAACTATAATTATAAATATTTTTTATAATTTAAATTAACTTTACTAATAATTTAGTAAAAAAATATAAATATTTATTATAATTTAATTAAATTTTATTATATTTTTATATTTTAAATAAAACTAGTTATAAATTTCTAGTACTTTTATTAAATAATATTAAATATTTATTTTAGATTTATATTATTATTTTTTGTTTAAATATTATAATTACTGAAGTTATATATTATCTTATTAATAAAAATAAAATAAAGAAAATTATGATTAATAAAGTAAAATAAAGTTTTTTTATTTAGAATATATATAATTTATAGATATTAAATCATTTCAATAATATTTTACTAATAGTAATACTTTATTATATAATTTTTTATTATTATTATTAAAAAAATATTAATTATATTTATATTTTAAATTATATAATAAATATAGTTATAATCTAGTTAAAAATAATATATTATTATGTTATATTTTTCTTTATAATTATATACTCTTAGTTTTATATTATATTATTTTATTATTAGTTCTTATATATATTATATATATATTTATAACTTTAATAACTAGATCTAGTTAAGATTTTAATTAACTAAATCTAGCTAAGACCTTAATAACTAAATCCAGCTAAAATAATAAAATATATTAAGAAGATTAATATTACTAGTAAATACTATATTAAATATAATATTTTCTTATTTTTATAAAAAAAATAAAAATATTCTACTATATTTTTATTTTTTATAAAAGAATATTATTAAGTACTAGACTATTAATATCTAAGAATATAAAGATTATAAAAAGATTATTATTAATAATATTTATATTATATTATCTAATTTTACTACTATTCTAGAAATAAATTAGATAAATATTATATAATAATTTATTTATTATTTAGTTTTTTTTTCTTAGACTTTATTTTTTTAAATCTATATATTTTTTATAGAATATTTATTAAGTTTTTAATTAATAATTATTAATTATATTTTAAAAATTATTTTTTCTATCTTATGAAATAAAATTAAATATTTTATAATATTAAATTATTTAATACTTATTTTATTTTCTATTTATTATTATTATCTAGATTAGATATAAATAATAATTTAGTTTTATTTTTTTTAATCTTCTAAGATTCTAGAAAAAAATATAAAAAATATTATATAAATAATTATATTTTATTAATAAATATAAATAAAATATTTATTTTCTAATAATATTTATAATTTAGAATAGTTTAATAAATTTAGATATTAGTTTATAAACTATCTTTTTAAATTTTAGGTTTTTAATAAATAATTTAATTAAATTATCTTTTTCAAAGATATATACTACTTTATTTCTTTTTTTAAAGAATAAAATACTATAATAATTATTATAATAAAATATTTATTTTTTAATAGTATTTTATTAATTTTATTATAGATTCTTTTAAAAATTATCTTAATTAATATATTTTTATAGTTATTATAAACAAATTTAATTTTAGATAATATATTAATATAATAATCTTAATTTTTTATAATAAAATATTTTAAATAATATTTAAAAATTTAATAAATTTTTTTAATTTAGTTATTAAATTAAGAATAAAATACTATTAATAATCTTTTTTTATATTAATTTAAAAGTAGAGATTTAAACTAAAATTAATTAAAAAATATAAAATTTTTATTAATAACTATATTTATAAATAATTTATATTTTAGTTTAATCTCTTAATAAAAGATATTAGTTAATTATTTTATATTTATTATATATAATACAGGTAGAAAATAATATAATTTTATAAAATAATAGATAATAATAAATATTAAATTAATTTAAGTTTCTTAGTAATAAAACTCTAGTAGTTTAATAATAAAATCTATAATAATTTTAATCTAAAATTATAATAAAATTAATAAATTTTTAAGCTTTTTATATAGTTAATATCTAGAAATTATCTAAAATTAATAAATTAAATATATTATTATATATTTTTTTATTTATTTTTATAAATTTATCTAGTAAAACTTTTTTTTAATAAATTATTTTATTTTATTTTTTTAAAGTAATCTACTAGTAAATTATTATAATAATATTATAAAATCTTTTTATAAAAAGTATTTTATTTAGATATATATAGTTTTTTTAAAATATAATAATATATTAGTAATAATATTCTAATTCTTTAATTTAAAAATAGTAATTTTTTGTTATAAAAATATCTAAATTTTTAAATTATAATTACTTAATTAAGTATTTTAGATTTTTATTAATTTTCTTATTATAAATAGACTTAGTTTTACTAAATAATTTTATTATTAAAATCTTAATAATCTAAATTAAATCTAGTATATAAATTATAATTTAGTTAATTAATTCTATATTAATATATTTTATAAAATTATTTAATATTATATAAATATTAAATTTAGATTTTTTATAGAAATATTTTATTATCTCTAAACTAGGATTTTTTTATATATTATTAAATAATAAATTAAATAAATCTAAAATACTTATATAATATTACTATTATAATTATTATTTATTATATTAAAAAACCTAGATAAAATATTAGTAGAATTAGTTTTTTCTAATCTATACTTAATAATAAAATTATAAAATATTAATTTTATATATTAATATACTTAGTACTTATTTAATTATAGTTAATATAATAAAATTTTAATAATATATTAAACTTTTTCTAGATATTAATACTAGTATTTATATAAGTAAATAATAATAAATAACTTTTAATTTAGAATTATCTAATTTAATTTTATTCTAGTAAATTTTCTTAATTAGGTAATAATTAAATAAAATTAATTTATAAATTCTAGTTAAATAAGAATTCTGGCTATTTTTTTTATAAATATTAGTTTTAAATTAGATTAATAATTTAAGTTAAAAAAAATAAAATAATAATATTTTCTAAAATATATTTATAAATTAATAGAATATTAATTATTTATTAAGTATAAGATAATATAAATTAGATTTTTATTATTTGAATTATTCTTTAATAAGTTAATTAGAAATAAGGTAAATAATAAAAATTATGAATAAATTATTAAAAAGAATTATAAAAGTTAAAAAAACTTATACTTTATAAAGTTTTCTTAATAATAATTAAAAAATAATAATATTTATTTATTAAGAATCTATAGTAATATCTTAGAAAAATATTATATAACTAAAAAATTTAATTTAAGTCTAGAAGAAAAAATACTTTAAAATCTTAATATATAAATCTACTTTTTTTAATTAATTTAAAATTTAATTAATATATTTAATATATTTAAATTTATTATTAAGAAGATAAGAATATTATCTAGATAGATAATATAAATAATATTAAGAATATTATATAATATAAAATAAATATAATTTTAAAAGAAGACAGAAGTATTAATTAAATTAAATAATATAATTAAATATTTAAAATAATTATAATATATCTAAATATAGTTTTTTACTTATCTTTTTTCTTAATATAAATTTAATAATAAATATTTTATATATTAATTTTACTAAAATATTTATGTTTTATAAAATAATTAAAAACTTTTATAATAAGTAAAAAAAAAATAATTCTTAATTATAATCTTATTAAGATTATAATAATCTATATAAAAATATAAATTTTTATTTTTTTTAGATATAAATAAAATAAAGAATCTTATAGAATTTTTAGATAATTAATTTTTTTTATTCTTTAAATTTTTATTAATATATTACTTTAAAATTAATAATTTCTTTTTAAATAAAGAATAAATAAGATTAAAAAGAGGTTTTTTATTATTAATAACATTAATAATATAATTAATTCTATAATAATTAAGTAATATTTTAAATTAATAGAGAAAAATATCCTAAAAATCTTAAATCTTTATTAGTATGTTATTATCTTATAGATATTATAATATCTTATTTTTTATAAATAATTATAACTTTTCTATTAATTTAATTAAGATATATATATAAATATTATTTTAGTATATTTTAATAAATTTTTAGAAATATAATTTTTATATATTTTTAAATTTAAATTAATATATCTTATTTTATAGACTTAAATAGATTTTATAATTATTAATAATAATTATAAATAATAAAATAGAGGTATTATTAGAATTATAATAAATTATTATTAAATTTTTTTAAATAGTTATTTTAATAGAGATATTCTATACTTTATAATTAAGAATTATTCTATTATCAATAATCTTTAAATTTAGGGGTTATCGTAAGGTTTTTATAAAGAAAAAATATTATATAAATTAGATATTAATAATATTATACTTAATATTAATATTTATATTTATATATATTTTATTAATATTTAATATTTATATAAGTATTAAGACTTTATTAATTATATCTATTTTAAAAAATTAGATTATAATAAAAGATAAAACTCTAGTTTTAATTAATTTTCTAAATTAACTTCTTTTACTTATAATCTTTAGATTTAATTAAGTTTTTTATTTTTTTTAGAATACTAATTAATAAAATATTTAATATTATTATATAAATAATAATATAACTATTTTTAAATTAGATTATAAATATAAGATCTTAAATAATATAATATTTCTTTATTAAAATATAATATATTTAGATTTTCTTATACTTATACTTATTTTTATTACTATAAATATAGATTTTAATAATAAATAATAATTAATATTATTTTATTATATTTTTTAAATAATTAGTAAATATATTTTTTAATATATTAACTAGAATTAAGAAATAATTTAATAAAAAAAATAAAGTTTTATTTTTTTATTACTTTAGAAAACTACTGTTTTAGTATATTAAGATAAATATAAAATTTATATAAATTTTAATTATTTAATTATTATATTTATTTATATTAATTTATTATATCTAGTACAAATATAATAGTATCTTTTATAAAAAATTTATGTAATAAAAAAAATATAAATATTTTATAAATATTTTTATTCTAAAGATAATTCTTTAAGATATTAATATTATTTTTATTAATAAATAATATTTATATAATTAATAGTTTTAAAGATTTTCTAATAATTAATATTAAATTTAGAAGATATTTTTTAAAAGTTATAATTTAAATTATAAAACTATTCTTATTACTTTTAAATATTAAAAAATAGTTTAAATTAAAAAACATCTTTAATTTTAATATCTGATTTTAAATTATTTAAAGATAATAAAGTTTTTTATTAATAATTTAATATAAAATTAATATTATATTATTAAATCTCCTATTTTAATTTAGTAATTTACTATTATAGTTATTAATAATTTTAAAATTTATTAATAATATCTTATACTATAATAAGATTCTTTATTAATAAATTATAAATAATTAAAATAAAAGATCTAGTATCTGTAGAAAAAACTTTTAACTTCAAATTATTTTTAAAATATAGTTATTAAAATAGTATTCTATACTCTTTTTTTATAAATAATTAAAAAGAAAAAATTAAAATTATAAAAAAAAAGATTAATTAAATATAGAATTAAAATATTAGTATTATATAAATATAGATTAATTCTTATCTTTCTAATATATAATAAAATCTAGATATTTAAAATATAGATTCTACTAAAGTATTAATATCACAACTATTTTATAACTAAGGTATAGGTACTCCGTCACGGTAACCACTCAGTTACACGGGTTAACCATGATATTTAGACTAGTTCTAAAAAGGTCTGTAGTGTATTATCCAGAGAAAATAATGAAATACTTAAATTAATTGTAGCTATTTTTTTTACAGAAGGAATTATAAATGTTTTTCTCAGATTTATTTCTTTCTATTATATATTATATTAGTATCTTTTCTGTATACAATACCTTTATATATTACATATAGCCAGTAGACCAGATTACTTTTAATAACTTCAGTAATTAACCATTTTATAATAATTAATTATAAAAATCTGACAAGGATGCCATATAGATCTAATTAATTCAGTTTATTTAGTAAGTCCCGTCTTAACTTTAGAAAAATCTTATGAATGTGATTTGATTTAGTTATTATTTAAATTAAACAATTTTATATTCTTTATTTACTTTAATATTTTACAACCCTTCGCCCTTATAGTATATATAGTATAGCAATCCTTAGCTGAACTGAGGATTCCACTACATCGTCTTTCTATCATTTTCTATATTATTTTAATGAAAGATTTTTCAAATCCCTAAACATTAATTACCTTAAGACTTTTTCTTCGAATGAATTTTTTATTTTGCACCTTTATTCTATATTATGGTGGCATGATGACTAAGGCAGAGAGGTAAATAAGTAACATCAATTAAGAGAAGAAATCATATGTAGCATGCGCATCAGGCTATAATGATTAATTATAGTAGAGTAGTTGATTAATGAAGCTATTAACAATATACTAACTATATATAATATATATAGATCTTCTTATACAGAAAGAGCCAAGGCAGAATAGTATAAAAAAGGAAATAGAATATATAAAAAGACTATATAAAGAAAAGAAAAATATTATAAGTTCCGTCAGAGCAAGACTCTGTCTACTATATGAATATACATAAAAGTAAATAAATAAATTATAAGAATTAATAAATTAATAAAGAAAAAAAGATTAAACAAATAAGTAGAGAAAATATGAACTACTTAATATTATATCTAAAAATAATTATATATAATAGTATTAGCTATTATTAATAAAACTATAATTGAACTAATTAGTAATGTTACTAATTTTATTAAAGTATAAAGTAAATAAGTAAATATATTTATAGATAATCTTTTAGTAGAAATTGTAAGAAAGTTAAATACGTATAAATTAATAGACAGGAAATTAAAGGGGTAAAGAGAAAAAATTATAATTTAAGTTAAGAAATCGATTTATATATTTAGTAAACTAGTAGATATAATTTTTTATACTATTAATATATATAAATATATTAATTATATATATAAAGATAATTATAAGTAATATTTTTAATATTATATTTATAATAGTGATTATAGTAATTATAATAGAATAATAAATAATAATAAAAAGAAATTAGATAATAATTATAATTAAAACTATAATTAATATTATTATAATTATAATTATATAAATATATAGTTGTATATTCTAGAGTATATAAATTAAGAATATAATAAAAATATATTAATTAAAGCTAAGAAATTAAATACATTCAAAAGTAATAAAAATAAAGAAGATAATAAAATTAATAAACTTAAATAATCATTAATTAAAAAAACTTTTTATTATTATTAAAACCATTAGTTGGAAGATATATATTTTTTATTTATTTAATTAATTTAATTATTTATATATTCATTATCTTATTTATTTATATAATTATATAAGAAAAAAGAAGTTAAAGGAATCTAAGATAAATAAGATTTGTAAAGAAATTTATAAAAAAATATAACATTAAATTAATATCAAGAAAATAGAACATAAGAACTAAACTTAAAAAGTTTTAATATACTTTAATGAAGAAAAGTATATTATAAAGATTTATATATATATATATAAAAAGAATCCAGGTATTGAAATACTTTATAAATAAATCAAAAACAAAAGAACTAAATAATAAATATATCATGTTATAAAACTTATAAAAAAATAAATATTATTCAAAAATTAAAGAATAATTAATTTTTAAAATTAAAATAAATAAATAATGTTAGTAATGTATTTATTAATAAAGAAAATTTTATTCTGTTTAGTTTTATATAAAACTTAAATTATTAAAATTTTTTATTTTTTTTATAATACTCTAGTTATACAAGATATAGAAGTTTTAATATATAAAAAATTCAAATTTATTTTATAATATATATAATATAATGGAATCTAGAAATAAAAAGTAATTATAGACTGGCTATACCTAATTAATTAAAATTTATAGATAGTTTAATATAATCTTTATATATTCCTGGGTATTTTATAGTAAAGAAAATAAAAGTATTATTTGATTAAATATTTAAAAAAAATTATTTATTTTTAATTAGATTTTATATAGAATTGATAATAAGTTAATTATTTCTTAAACTAGTTATATTGATAGAATTATTTATTTTCTATTTTTTATATAAATATTTCTTATTTAGTATTATAATTTTCTAAGAATAATTTTAAGAATATCTAAGAATATTTTTGTTTATATAAATATTTTTAATATCTATATTATTTTAGTTATATTTTTAGAAGATGATAATAATTATATTAATATTAGAAGAAAGACATTATTAAATATTTAAATAAATTAAGTAAAGAAGAATAAAATAATTAAAAATAACCTAAGATAAAAGAGAAAAAGAGATATATTTAAATAATTAGAAAATTAAAAAACAATAACTAAGTAGAAAAATAACACTAAAAGAAGAAGAAAAAAAAAGAAAAAAAATTATAAAAATAATTATACAAGAAAATTAGAAATAGTATTAAAATTATTTTATATAATAATATATTTATTAATTTTTAAAGTCTTTATTTTATATATATTATTTATATTAATATTCTAATTTTAGATACTACTTATTAAACTTAAGCCTGTATTTTTATAATATATAAAAATTAGTTTTATCTATATATTATTATAATAAAAGCAGCTGCTAATATTAATTATAAGAATATATTTAATGTTATATTTATTAATATTTTTATATTACTAGTTTTTCTATACTAGAAATAATTATTTATATTTCTATTTATATAAATTATCTTTTAGTAGTATAGGTTTAAACTAGATAATTAAAATAATTAAATAAACTTTTTATATTAAGAATAGTTGAAATTTATAAATGAATATTTTCATGTCTAAATATATAAAAAGAACTAATATATTATTAATTAAATCTAATAAATTTCTATATTTTATTATATTCTATTTTTATTAGGACTATAATAAATTCCATTATTTCTTTAATATTTATATATATATAAATATATATATATATATATAATTATCTATACAGAAGATTTATCTAATAAATTTCTAAATATATAAAGATTTATATTAAATTCGAGTTTATATAATATCTTCTATATAATAATATTTAGAGAATTATTAATTACGAAAATAATAAAACTGAAATAGTTAATCTAGATTATATAATCAAAATACTAAATATATTTCATATATATAAATATAATCTTAATTATTTCAATAATTTATTCTATTTTTTTATTTATTTATAGATATAAAATATTATTATATAATAATATAATATTTAATATTTTAATTATTCTTGATCAAAATTTTAATTTGAAAAGAATATTGGTAAAGAAATTTAATTATATATTTATAAATATATAAAAAAGTTTTTTCTATTAAAATATTTTTTCTTTAAATAAATTAAAAATTAGATTAATTTATTTAGTAAATTTATTAATAATTACTAAGTATTAATTATAACTATATATAAATAGAAAAATAGTAATAAAGTTAAATAGTAAGATATAAAATAGTATAAATATATATATATTAAGTAATAAATTATTATATAATTCATAATATTAGATTTTATTAATTAAGTATATTAAGTAATATTTAATATATTTTTTATAAATTTTTATACTCTTAGTGTAATATAATATTTATTAAAACTTTAATAATTACAATTATTATATATTATTTAATAAAGTTTCTGAGTTAATAAATAAAGAATAAAAGATTTAAGATTTTTAAATTATTTTATTATTATTAATTTAATATATTTAAATATATAGAATAAACTATTATTAGGAATATATAATAAAAATATTTAAATCTTTATTTAAGATAACTAAGATTTTTGATATACAGAGGTTGTTTATATATATTATATATGAATAATTCTTAAATTTATTTAAAAAACTAAATAAATAAATTAATATATATCATAATATATATATTATATTTATTAATTTAAAAAACCTTTTAAGGTTAAACTGAGGAATATAAGGTATTTCTTTAATTGAAAAGTATAAAAGTATATTTATAATAGTATTTATAAAAATAAATATTCGAATATAATTATGTTAAAAATAATTTATTTACTTATTACTATTTTAAATATATAGTTTATATATATTACTAAGAATAATTTAGTAATAATAACTTGTATTATATAATAAAGTTTATATAAAATCTAAAATAAATAAATAATTCTAAGTTTAATTAACTAATAGTTTTTCCCTATAGATATTAGAATATAACTAAAAAATATAATTAAATATATTATAATATTTGAAAAATATATAATAATATTAAGATATATTTTCTTTAATATACTATATTATAATATTATTTCTTTTCTAGAAAGTATTAAGATTAATATATTTTATATAATCAGATAAAAATATATAAAAAATTAATTCTTTAGTAAAACTATATTATAAATTAGTAAATATATTATATTCTATATTTATAAAAATTAATATAAGAACATTTGTATAATATTAATAAATATAAGTTTTCATTAAAAGTAAAATTTAAGTAATACTATTTTTGGTTATTATAAAAATTAGTAATATATATAATTAGTTAAAGACAAATAATATTTTAATACTATAAGAATATCTAAAATCCTAAGTTTTTATAAAATTATAAACTTAGTTATAAGAATATCAAAACCTAGATTATTAATATATTAATCTCATAATTAAATAAATAAAAATACTATAAATACTTTATATAATTTAAATTATAAAATTGTTATCTCATAAATATTAAAATACTAAGTATAAATATTAGACATATTTATTTAATAATTCAGATATAATAGCTTGATTATCAATATATATATAGATAAATTAATAAAACTTTATAAAAATCAGATATATTTTTTATTATACATAGAAAATAGTATTAATTCATTTTATAATAATAATATAAGATTATTTTTTTTACTATATAATAAATATAAGATAATTATAATAATTATAATAAAGATATTATTAGTAAATAAATATATAAATATCTTCCATTATAATATAAATATAATTAATAAATAGTTAAAAGATTTATTCCTGTAATAAAATAGGATAAAAACTACATTATTTTTATAATTAATATTAAATAAGCATATTAATAAAATTTATTATTAATAAACTATAATAAAGTAGATAAGTATATTGAATTATTTATTAATATATATATATAATAAATATTTATATGATATAAATACTAGGCTGAATATCAAATATAATTAAAATTATAAATACTATATTAATATAAATATATAATTATTTATTTATTTATTAATTTAAATATTTAGATTCAAATATAAGAGTTTAGATATATTTTTATTAGTATAAGAAACTATAATATATTCATTATCTATAATTATACTTCCATATAAATAATGTTTAATTATAATTAGTTTAGATATCTTGATAACTGCTTATATAAAAGAAATTAGAATTAATAAAATATATATATATAACTATACCTGTACTGTTATATAACTTGAAAATATAATTAAAATTATTAATTAAATAAGTTTTAATTTTAATTTCAATTAGTATGTTTTTCTTTATATATAGTAAAATAATTATATATTTTTTAATCTATATTAAGATATTAATATAATTCAATTTTGTTTAAAATTATATTATCTTATAAAATTATTATTATTTCCCTAAATAAAAATTATTTAGGTAATATAACCAAAAATAATAGTTTTCTAGTTAAGTCTATTTATATTTATATAAAAATTAATCTTAAATTTAGAATTATCAATAATAAAGTTTTTACTGTTATATAAGTAAATATAAAAATTTTAATTAAATATATAGTAATATATCTACTTGATTATATATAAAATATATATTAAAGATTATATAGAATATTACTTTATAGTAAGAAATAATATGTAATATGTTAATATATCAGATAATATCTTAAAAAGTTATATTCATAAGATAAATATTTTATTAATTATTATTAAATTATAGCTTATATTAAGATATATATTATTACAAATAATAGTAGTGTTTAAGTTTACTTATATAATTATAGTATATTATCTTTTTAATATTTTATAAAATATCTATTTACTATATTAATCAAATATAATAATATTAAAATGATTAATTTTAGAAGTATGATTTTTATCATTATATATTTTATAATATAAAAAATATATTTATATAACCAGTTATTAATATAAAAAGTCTATATTATAAATATTACATATAATAATTATTTTAGAGTTAATAGAGGTAATATATATATTATTATTATTTTAATTATTTTTATTATTAATGTAAGTATTCTTATTTTTACGAGTACTATAATACTCTTTTTTATTATTCTTATTTTAAATAATAATATAATTATTAGAATTTTCTAGATTATTAAACTAAAAGATAATAGAATTTAATAATACTATATATATATATATATTTAGTTCTATATTTTATATAATTTATTTTTTCATAATTTTCTAATTATTTATTCCTTATTTTATTTTAAAGTTTATCTACTAATAGAAGCTGGCTAGATTAGAGTATTTAAATTTACTAATATAATTAATTATTTTAATAAGATTAAAATAATTAATATTTATTAGACTTATTAGTATTTTTATTTTATCATTTATTTCTTTAATTTTTAGATTGGTTATTCTTATATTAATAGATTTAAAAATATTTATAATCTTAAATTTAGTATTTCTAGGATTTTTTTAGTTAAGATATAATAAAAAGTTTTATTTTATTAATAGTATTAATAGTTCTATTTTTCCTTCTTTATTTATTAGCGAGATATAATTATTATAAATATAAATAATAAACTTTAAATATAAGTAAGTTTATATAACAGCTATTTAATTATAGATATTAGTAAAAAAATATTTCATAATTCTAAATAATATTTTCAATAAAGATCTAAATAGATTTATCTATATAAATATTTTTATAAAGTATTATCTGATTTCATTTCATAAATAATTCTAAACTAATTAAGATCTAGAGATAATATACTCATTAAATCTATAAGAATTCTATAAATATTAATTTATTCATATATAGATTTTTAAATTAGGTAATAAATATATATACTAGTTAAGTACTATTTTATATAGATATAGTTATAAATTATAATAAAATACTTATTTGCTGTAATATTTTATAATTCTTTTTATATATTTAATAAGAATATTAATATCCTGATATTGATAAACTGTAATATATAAAGATAATTTATAAATTAATTAATTTACTAAATATAATGATTTAACTTATAATGCTAAAGAGATATTTAACTTCAATATATAAATTATTTTCTATACTGCTTATATAGATTTTTAATAAATAATAATTTAGATATATTATAAAATATAATGATTTCATAATTTAATTCAATTTTTCTTCTGTTAGTTGTAGTATTTATAAAAATAACAACTTTAAAATAAAGAAACCGATTCTTAGCTATATATAATCATTCTAATATAATAAAATTTATATATTCTGTTTAAATTGAATTCTGGCGGTTCTAGGATTAACAGTAAATGAACTATTAATATTAAAGTAAAGATTTATCTACTTTATAAATATATATAGGAGTAAATAAATAAATTATAAGAATTAATAAAGTAATAAGTAAAGAAGATTGAAGAAATAAATAGACAGAATATCAGCTATTTAATATTATACCTGAAGACGGTGACAGGTAGTAAGTAGTATTAGCTGTTATCGAAAATTTCTACTAGATAAAATGACTAGTCTTCGTTGTTTCTTCTTAGTAAGTAGATGTAGCAGATTCTGTTTAAGCTAATTTAAGGAACTATTAAACTTGAAAAATATAATCTAACTGTTAAGGTATAAGCTAATGAGGGTAGTAGGTAGAGTAGTTTAGACTAGTAGATCTTGATAATAGGTTTTTTATTTTCTTATGTAACTACTCATATTTTGAATTATTCTTAAATTTATAAATAGAATATAACTTAAAGAGTTAAAATGGAATTAAAAGCAAGTTAAAAAATTGAATAGACTATACATTATATATAAAATAATTAAAACTAATAATAAACTTAAGTAAATAGAGTAAATAAGATATTGTTCTAAATATTTAAAATAAATAAAGTAAATTAAATAAATTAAATATTTTTAATCTGTATTACGATATACTCTCTTTAGAGCTGAGCTTTATGAAGATATAATTTAAGACTTATTAAAATAATAATAATAAAAACTCTTAAGTATTTATTAAAAAATTATTAAAATAATAAAATAATTTAATGCTTAAATCTAGATATTTATTTTATTAAAGAAATTAATTATATATAATTATATTCTTTATATTTTTATAAAATCAAAAGTCTTTTTTATTTTTAATTTTTCTTAATCTGTTAAATTTTTATATATAAAAATAATAATGAATATTATCTAGATAAAAGCTTCTATCACTAAACATTAATAAATTAATATTAAATATAAGATATACTTCTATATTTAATGATAGAGTTAATATATATATATATATATTAATATTTTCCTTGGTTTTATATAGTTCTAGAATATTTTATCCAAGTTTTTTATTTACTTTTAAGATTTTAATATATGATATATTTGATTATATATTTATTTTTTTTTATTTTTTTAATCTTTTTAATCTTTTTCATTTTTTTAGTAGATCTCTATTTCTAATTAATATACTTTATATATTAAGATTGAATAATGATTATATTTTTATTATAAACTAGTTTATACTTTGACTAATAAAATTACTGGAAATAGAAATTCATTTAAAATCTCTATAAAGATAAAATCTTTAATTTTTGAAAAATAAAATAATTTTAAGTTTATTTAAATAAATAATAATTAATATAAATACAATTATTAAAGATTATTACCTTTAGCTTTTTATAAATAATTTATATTAATATGAAAATATTATCTCAATATAAAACTAACTTAGTTTATTTAATTATTAATTTTTAGATAACATATAATAAAGAGTTTATTAATAATATTTAATTATTAAATTAAACATTTTTAAAACTTAAAGATAAACTAGAGACTTTTATTTGAAAGATTAAGTACAATAAATTATATAATATATATATATATATATTATCATAATAGTTGTAGTATTGAAAATTAACTTATATTGAAATCTTATATTTGTTAAATAATAAAGAATAATTAATATAATATTATAATTCCAACTTTTTGAGAAATAAATAATAAAATTTATAGATATTCTTTATTAAATTAATTTAAAAATAAAATAATAATTTCATAATTCCTTAATTAGTTTTTTAGATTAACATATTTAAGTAGTCTATATAATAATATTTGATTAATTAATTTATTTGATAATAAGAGATATTAGGCTAGTAGTATTCTTAAATAAAAACTTATATATATAAATTCTTTTGAATATTTAAAGATAAGTTTATTATAAATTAGTTATATTTAACTAATCTTAATTTATTTATTATTAGATATCTATAAACAGTTTTCGTAGATCAGAAAGTTTTTTTTATATAATATTAATAATATTTTTAAATAGTAATCTCTACTAGTAATTAAGATTTTTAAATTTTTATAAATCTACTTATCTTATATATAATATAGAAACTTATTAGTTTTTTAGTTTTATAATATTATTATATATATGATTTATAAAAGTTTTTCATAAATTTCTTTCATAAGACTAATAATTTTAGATCTAGATTTTGGTTTCTAAAATAATCTTATTCTGGTATTATAGATATTTCTTTTATAAAAAAGCTTTTTAATTTTCTGGTTATATAATTATATTCGATTTTACATTTTTCTAATTTATATATAATCTTAAAGTTAAAATAGAATAAAGTTTTATATTATTAAGTTCATTAATAATTTAGTAATTTAATAAATATAAAATATTTCCCAATATAATAATTTATTATAACTTAAATCATAAATAAAACCTTTTTAAATTTAAACTTTTATTTTTGAAATAATAATAAATAATTATAATAGGTTTGTTATTATAGAATTTATAATGAAAATTAATTAGAAAATATTTTAAAATATATTAAAGCTTAAATAAATAAAATCTTTTTCTTAATTATGTATATAAATAAAGTTATTAGTTTAAAGAAAATTTTGATAAATTATCAATAAGATTAAATAGAACCTAGAAAAATATATATATTAATTATATATATTAAAGTTAATTACTAAGTTGTTATCTTAATCTTTTTGAAATTTCATCTAAGTTTATTTAAGATTTATTATACTTTCTAATTAAGTCTAGAAATTTACTTTTAGAGATTATAAATTTATATTATAATATTCTAATATATGATTTAGCTTTGTATAATATTTCTAAAGTTTATTGCGTATATTTGAAATATTTAGGCTAAATATAGTTATAGATTAAAATATTATTTAAATCTATCGTATAAGAAGTATTTTAAATGTTTTTTTAAGATATTATTAATCTTTTAATAAAATTATAAATAAACTTAGAAAATAATTAAATATTCTTGATTTTTTTAAGTCTAGTATTATTAAAATACTAATAATATTAATTATAATAGAATATTATATTTTTAATTTTTTAAATTTTCTTTAATAAGTAAAAGTAAATATTAATTTCTAGTTAAAATTACTTTTAGAACTTCATAATTTACAGAAAGAATATAATTTATATCTATACTTTTTAATAAATAGTATAGATAATAGTATAGATAATAAATTGAATTAAATAAATTTCTTTTAAACTTATTAATTATTTCTAAAGAATTTATCACCTTTTTGAAAATATACTATAAAAAGAATTAAATAAAGAAAGTTCTTTTAAAATAATTATATAATTATAGTTTAATATAGTAGCAACTTTTTAATTTCTTTTTTTAAAAAAAGCTATTTATAAATACTTAAAATCTTTAGACAATATAAACTTATAAATGTAATAATGTTTTCCAGAATCTTATTAATCTACTTTATAATTATAATAAGTATTAGTAAATCTTAATAAATATAAATAATTTAGATTATTAATTATATAGAATAAATATTTATTCTTTTTAGAGATTTTTTTGAAATAATATTTTTAAAATATTTTTATTAGTTTTTCTAATACTAATTAAACTAGTAGTTTAATTTATAATTTAATAATTATAAAGTTCTAAAGTTTACCTACTAGATTTCTTTCTCTAAATTAGTATGAATTAATTTAATTAATCTAATTTCTTTTTCTGATAATAGACATATTTCTAAAATCTAATAAAGTTAGTTATTTCTATCCTGATATAAATAATAGACCTTATATAAGATAATATAAATAGATTATATAATATAGAAATATAAGATATTTATAGAATAGATTAAAATATTACTATATATATATATATATATATAAATTAATAATATATTATAACTTATTGAAAACTTTTAAAAATATATTATTAGACTAGTTCTTTTTCTACATAATATAAAAAAAATAAATACATTAAATTTGTATTAAGTAATAATATCTTATTTCTTCTAGAATAAAATGTTAATCTTAATCTAAATAAGATTTTAATAAAATTATAAACTTAATAATTATATATTTATTTACTTTAATTTCAAAAGTTCTTAAAGTAATAAGATTAATTAATTATATTTAATCTCTATTCTCTATATTTAAAAATATTTTTTGATATATTTATATAAATATTCGTTTACATATACCCTGTATTTATTATATAACTATAATATATTTCCTATGTTTTTAATTAACTATTATATAGTTCTTTATATGACTATTTACTACTATACTATAATTATTATAAGTATTCTAAGTATTCTCTTAAGTATATCAATATATTTATATATATTAATAGTATAAAAACCTATGTTTATTAGTTTACCAAATGAAATAATATACTTTCTAAATTAATTTATACTTTTTATTTACTTAGATTTTTTTTATATCTTTAATTTCTTAATTCTTTATTATTAATTATATACATTTAATTCTTTCTATAATTCCCTACTCTGAATATATTTGAAAATATATTATTTTATATTTAATAAGATTAATAAGAATACTCATTATTTTAATTTTAATATTATTAATAATAACTAATACTACCATCTATTATTATCTTTAGATATAATATTAAACAGCTGATACTTTATCTACTTATTTATTTAATCTTCTTTACTTTATGAATTTATTAATTCTTATATTTGATTTATTTATTTCTATCTATATTTATACTGTAGATAGATTTTCATTCTGATACTAAGCTACTTATTTTATCCTATATCTAGATATTCTACTTCAGCAGTATTTAATAATTCTATTAAGTTTTTTTATTCTATTATTTTCTATAGACTAAAGCCCAATATAATCTATATTAGTATTATAAATATTTTTTAATAAGTTTTATTTGATACTAGTAACTAGAGCAGTATTAGTAAAAATTAATATAATAAAAATAAAGAAACTAAAGAGTTTTAGAGTAGTTAAAGCTATAGAATTATAAATTAATCTATTATAGTTAATAGAGCTTATAAAAGGAATAATAAATAGAAATATTAAAATATTTAATAAAACCAGAGATATTATATATTTCTTGACAAGATCATTAATTATATTAGACTTAGTTCTTACATTTATAAATAACTAGAATTATAAAAACTTTTATCTTTTTTATATATCTTAAATTTAAGTATAATTATAATTAAGAAGACTGAAGATTAATTAAATAATAGTATAATACTTAATTTTAAGAAATATTTAGTTACTAGATATATTTAAATATTAGATAATTATAGTTTATATAATAATTATTGATAATATATCAGATTTTATAATCTAGTTATAAGTAATTAGATTATGTATATTTTATATTTATATTTATCTTTTTATATATTTCTACTTTTAGTATTTCTCTTAAAATCAAAGAATTTAGTTATAAGTCTCTAAATATTCATATAATTTTAGACTATAACTAGGTATCTAAAAATCTTTAATATTAATCTTATAATTAAGATAGTATTATTTTAAATATTTTCTTATTCCGGGAATTAAGGAGAAGCCGACTATAATAAAAAATAATAGAGAAAAAGATTAACAGATATAGTAGAAGATAAAATTAAAGTAATAAATAAAAGATAGAATTAAAATAACAGATAGAAGATAAGATTAAGTAAAAACCTTTTAAAGAATATAGGAGATAAGGAGATATAGAAAATAAGATAAAAATAAAATAATAAGATTTAAATAATATAAGTTCTTTGTTAGATTCTAGAGACAGAAGATATATAACTTAATAAGGTTAATTAACTATTCTATATACTTTACTACAGGCCTTTAAATACATGAAGATTAGATACACAATACAGAAGAGGAAGACAGAAGCCATGAGGTAGGAGCCATTAGGCTGTGGTAGCAGCCCTGCAGCGCCTGTCACATTCTTTTTGAAAAAGAAGAACAATAAAGATGAAATAATAAGATAAAAGATAAAGTATTAGGAGATATAAGATAAAAGAACAGCTTTAAAAAGAATAGAAAGTAAAAGAAATAAAAGATAGTGAAGAAGAGGAAAATACAAGAAAAAGAAGTTAGAAAGAAAAGATTACTAGATATATTATAACTAGATAAAGTTATACAAGAGTAGATCTAGTAATAGTATATAATATAATAGTAGAATTATTTTATAAAAGTAGAATTCTAAGTATAAATATCTAAGGTACTGTAATATATAGTATCTATTTTTTCTAGAGTATTCTAATTCAGAGCAAAAGCTAAGAATAATATTAATTTTATATTTTATATAATCTTCTTAGACTTCTGGTAGTTATATATATTTAAATATAACTCTATAGATTATTATCTTAGGGAATTAAGCTAAGTTAAATTTACTATATTATAAACAGCTTAAGTCTATATTTATATAATTAACTTTTATTAGAATTATAAATAAATTAGTATATTATTAGTTTAATTCTTTTATAACTTAAAAGCTTATCTAGTTTATTAGTAGGTTATAACCCTTATATAAATATAAATATATTTTATTATTGATATATAAATTAATAAGCTTAATTATAAATATATCTTTTTATAATTTTAATAAACTCATATTTTCTTAATATTTCTTTATATTTTAACTTATTAGTTAACTAGAAAATATTAGATAAATAATTATAAACTTAAAGATTTATATCATTTATTAATACATATAAACTAATATTAATAGTCAACTTTAAAAGATATTATCAATACTAAAAAAAAATAAGAAAATAATTTATTTTATATAATAATACTATATATATATAGAGACATTAAAATATATTTTTAACTTTTTAATTAATATACTTTATATAATTAACTCTTTGTAATCACTATACTACAAAATCATATTATTAAATATTAAATTTTTTTATATATACTAAATCAAAAATAATTAAAAATATATATATTCTCATTTAAAATAATAATTTAGAAGAAATCCGAACTATACTTTAATAAATATATATCTAGGTTAGATTTTTAAAAATTAATAAGTTAAGTAATATGATTAGATATAGAATTAATATATCTTATATATTTATTTTTAGAAATTCTAAATCAATTATATTTATCTATTTTATTTTCTTAATAGAATTTTTAATATCCTTAAAATTAAATATAGAAAAATATTAACTAGTAGAAAAGTAATAATAAAATTTATAATTAATATATAGAATATAATAATAATTTAAATAATTAATTAGAATATATGACATAATTTATATTAAAAAATCTTATTTAATAAGTATATAAAGTAATATTTAATATATTTATATAATTATTTTAAACTTTAATAGATATAAAATTATTAATAATTAAAATATATATTCTAATATTCTAATAATAATTATTATTATATATTATCTGGAATAATTCTGTGTATAAAACTCTTAAAATATAAATTTATTATCTTTAATATATTAAATTATCTTCTACAGGAATATTCTTAAATATATAAAAAGACTTAGAATTTTTAAAATATAGAAGAGTATTATCGTGTATTTAATTATAAAATATAAATAATTTATAGAGTATATATATTTTTATAATATATTGTTTAAATCTTGATTTTAAAACTTTTAAATAAATCTATTAATAATATAAAATATCTGATAACTCTATATATCTAAATTAGTAGAAAAAAAATTAAATCCTATATAATAATATTTAATTAAGTTTAAGAAAATTATCTAAGTTAAAAAATATATATAAAATATTTTTGACTAGAAAGTATGATAAAATATTTATTAAATTATTTAATTTATTAAATTTAGAATATATAAATAATTAAAATTACTGTATATATTATAATATGTAAAAAAAGATTAAAATTCTTAAGAACTATTATATTTAATATAAATTTCTAAACATAAATGGTAATATTTATATAATATATATAAATAATTATAAATATATAGATTATTTTTTAAAAAAAATTATTCTATAAAGTATGTAGATAAAATAAAGAGTTTGAATATTAATTAACCAATAATTATATTGATAGAATATAAGAAAATAACTGAAAAATAAAACTGGTTTTATCTAAATATAAAAGGAAATTTTAATAATACTATAATAAATCTTTATTAAATTAATATAAGATAAAATTATATTATATCCCTAATAAAAGCTATTAAAATGAATATATATTTAATTTTTGAATTAGAAATAAACTAATATTATATTATAAATACTTTTATTGTTAGTAAATTAATTTAAAAACTTTTGATTATTATATCTTCTTTAAATCGATATCTAGATTATATTATTAAAGTATATTTTATATAGTATACTTTTCTAATTTATTAATTATTTTTAGAATTATAATTTTTTATCTTAGAACCGTTAAATATATATATAGTATTAAAAAATATAAAAATATAATTAATTAATAATATTTAAGTAGTATTCTAATATAGTAAATATTAAAAAGGATTAAAAAAATAAATAGTTATGAATCTATTTGCTAAAGTAATAAAACTAAAATTATTCAATTAATAATAAAAAGTAATATATATTTTTCTAAACTGAGATCTAATATTTATATTTTATAATTATCTAAAAATAAATTATAAATATTCTATATACATCTTAAAATTATAAGATATAATAATTAATTATTACTATATATATATAATATATAATATTTTTATAATTAAGATTTATTTATCTCTAGATATAGAATATTATATTAATAAAACTTATAATAATAATTTATAGTATTTCTTAGTTATAATATATTATAATTATCTTATAATTATAATAAAACTATTTGATATTAAAAAAGCACTTATTAATATTTATTATTAGAATATAGATATAACTATAATATTAATATCTAGATAATATTTTATTAAAAAAAGGTATTATTTATTTATTTTATATTTATTTTTAATATATTCTTCAATCTTATATTTACTAGTAATCAGATTAAGAATTAATTTTCATAACAGATACTACAGGGCTGCTAGCTAGTAACCTGCTAACTCTTTATTTATAGTTTCTATCTTTTTTTTATATCGTGGATCTGACCTTTATATATTTAATACGTGGATAAGATATACAGAATTAATAATCATTAATTAACTATACTAAGTTATATGTCATCTGTTTCTAGACCAATATTTTTTAAATAATAAAAACTAGATATATTATAAAGTAATAATTATTATATAAAATATTTTGTTTGAATTATATAAGGAAATGAATATTTTCTTCATTATATCTTAGTTTTCAGTATTAATATAATATATATGTAATTTAAAGAATTTATTATTCTTCTTTTTTATACAAATCTTAAGTCAATAAGCCTTATAAATATTAATGTGACAGGCACCGCAGGGCTGCTAGCTAGCGGCCTGGCGGCTCCTACCTCATGGCTTCCGCCTTCCTTTTTCGTATCGCGTATTTGACCTTCATATATTTAAAGCCTGGATAAGGTATACATAATCATCAATCAATCAATCAACCTTACCATAAGTTATACGTCTTCTGTCTCCAGGTCCAACAATTAACTATAATATTAAACTTATCTAGTACTATCTATATATAATATTTATTAAGTATCTTTTAAGATATTAAGTCTTATTTATATCTTTATTATATAATATAATACTATTTTTAAACTATATAATATAACTAATTAAAATAGAATCTATACTATAAAAAAATCAAATACTTTTAAATAAATACAGTTTTCTACTTTCTAGTCTTATAGTCAATATATTAATATCTAATATAATAATATTTAATATATTTATAACCTTTTATTATAAAAGCTTTATTTATATCCAGCTAATTCTTAATATATATATATAGTATATATTATTATGAGATATTTTTTATATATTCATATTACTAATAATTTATGAAAATAGATTATATAATTAATAATTAATAATAATATATTTAGTTTGAATTAACTAAAAGAATTTGTAAGTTTAAGTTTGATTATTTTATTTTATGTATAATATAGTAGAATATTATTATTATTTATAATAATAACATTATTCATAATATTATTATTATTCATAATATATCTATTATTTATAATAATATATAGTTATATAGATCTAGTTATAAGTATATTTTTGAAATAGATAATTAGTTATCTAGAATAATTAAGAATTGTTAAAATAAAAATAAATTACTATAACTAATTATTGTATAGATTAGAAAATATAATTTTTATTTTAACTAAGATATAAATAAGATTATAAAAAATACTGTAATAGATTTAATAAAATATATTAAGATATAATATTATTCTTAATTTAAAATCTATATATTTATAAATATATTATTTTTTTCTGTGTAAGTATACTACTAATCAAATTAGATAAAATATTTTCTAATCTGATAAAATCTATTTTAATAAATATATTAATTTTAACTTTAGAGTTCTCAATAATAAATATATATAAAATAATGTAATATAAAACTAACTTTACTATTCAATAATTTAATAGAAAATAGTAATAATTAGAAATATTATATCTAGATATAGAAATAAATTTATAAAAACATATACTTTATAATGCTATATTAATATTAATATTACTTATCTTGATATATTTATTAATTAAAGTACAATTATAATTTATATTAAAATAAATTAATTTAAAATTAAGATTTTTATTGTTACTTACCTTAATTATAATAGTATACTAAATGTGACAGGCACCGCAGGGCTGCTAGCTAGCGGCCTGGTGGCTCCTACCTTATGGCTTCCGCCTTCCTCTTTCGTATCGCGTATTTGACCTTCATGTATTTGAAGCCTGAATAAGGCATACATAATCATCAATCATTCAACCTTACCATAAGTTATACGTCTTCTGTCTCCAGATCCAACACTAAATTTATATAATATTAATATTAATATCTTTTATAATAAATAGAAATAGAAGTATTCAGTAGTATTAGAACTACTTGTATTTCTATAATAAGTAGTTTAATATAAATTAGAAATAAAAATAAAAATAAAAATAAAAATATAATTATATTAGAGTTTAATAATTTAAGAAAATATATTTAAAATTACTTAATATTTTAGAAAACTTATTTTCAGAAAGTCTTAATATCTTATATTTTTATAATTCATACTTATATAGCTTATATTCTAGGTAAAAGACCTATTTCTAATCTTTTATATATAAAATAATAATATTAAGAATAATAAAACTTATATCCTAGTAATCAAAATCTTAATTTCTTTATTTCTTAATATAGGAACTAGAGTAAATTTTAGATATATTTTTTAATATGTTATTTTTATTATTTTGATTAATCTAAATATTATCTTTATACTTATTGTTTATTTTATTACCTATATATTTATATTATTATAAATATAAAAATAGTTTAATGATAGTTATATATAACTCTAATCTGATTTTTAATTAGATATAAGAAAATAAAGTATATATAAATATCTTTATTATCATAATTATATTATTAAATATACTTTATTAAAGATATCTTTATAATAGATATTATTATTCTTATTATATCTATAAATATTATTAATTTTGAGAATATTAAAATCTATTTTAGTAGATTTGTTAGATAATATTTACTTAATAAGAGTTTTTCTAGATTAAAACCCAGATTTATTTTAAATAAAAGTCTAGTAAACCTAAATATATTTATTCTAATAATTTACAAATTATTTAACATTATTTTGATTTTCTATTTTATTTCATAAACAATTAGTAAAAAGCTGATAGCTTGAATAAAAAAAACTATTAATATAATTATAACTACTATTAAAATTAAATAATCTGTTTCTATCTCCAAAAATTAGAATTATTATTATATATATTATTATATAACTTATATCTATTATAATTCTTATCATTATTAGTATATTAGTAATTATTATATCTAATAGAATCATTATTATATTAATTATATCTATACTAGTAGTTTTAAAAATAGTTATTATAATATTTATAATAATTAAAATCATTATTATACTTTTAATTACTATAACTAATATTACTATAATCATGATTATTAATATATCTAAAATTATTCTATTTATAATTATAATTTTTATTCTACTTATATTACCTAAAAATACTTTATTTATTATTGGACTAATACTATTTTAAGTATATTTATTATTAAAATAAATAAAACTTCTATTATATTAGTTCTTTATATAAGTATATCTATATAGTTAATAGATATATATATATATATATATTATTTATTAAAAGAGATTTATAATTCTACGTAATAGTCTAGATAGAAATTTAAATTGATTAACTATAATATAGATTTCTCTAATTATAATTAGAAATAATTTATAAATGATTTTAGATTTATATATTATCTAGTTTAAATGAAAATAAAAATCTTTAAGAATGCTAGTTTTTATTAATATATTAATATATATATTTTTCTTATTATTTTTGCAAAACAGATATTATCTAAGTATAATTTTATAAGAATAACTAGTTAGGCTAGTATAAACTATAAACTTATAATATATATAAATTCTATTCTTAATATTATATTATGATAGAAGTAGTTAATATTATTAATTTTGGAATTTATGTAACATATATATACTTAAATCAATTATTATATATTTTTATATTTCACTAATATTTATTTTCTTTATATTTATCTTAAGTTTTTTGTTCTTTTATCTTATTTCTTTTATTATATTACTTTTCTCTATTTCTCTTATAATTTTAAAGTTTCTCTAATTTATTTTTTATAATAAACTCTATTATTAATTATCTCAGTAAATTCTAAAAGTTACTATATAATTATTAATATAATATATTTCTATTATAATATTAATAAAATAAATAGAATATTAGTTATATTATCAATATATGTTTTATATAATCTTTTTTCTGAATAAATTAATTATTATTTATTTATTTTCTATATTACTAAGTTCTATATTTACTTGAATATCATCTATCATAATAAATAATAAACTTAATGAAAATAGTAATAAAACAGATTAGATAATTCTAAGAGTCTACTGAAAAATGATAATATATAAATAGAAAATAGTAATATAGAAGATATATATATTCTTAAATTGAAAGTATTAAAGAGTTTTAAGAATCTAACATCATAAATCTAGAATTCAAGAAGAAAAATCTAGAATCTAGAAAAGGATTAAATAATATAATATTAAAAAAACAAGTTTTTGGATTTAATAACTTTATAGAATTTGGGTTTATTAAATACTAATTTTAATATTAGAGTATGGATTTACCTTGTATAAATATATATAAGAATAAATAAATAACTAGAACAACTAATAAACTAATAAGGTAAAGAACATTAAATAAACAAGTAGACAGATTACATATCTAGTAATATTATATCTAAAATAGTAAGAAACAGTAATTTTAACTACCATTAATAATACTATAATTAAACTAGTTAGTGATTTGATTAATCTTATTAAGTATAAAATATTAAATAAAGGAATATATTCATAAATAAACTTTTAATTGAAACTAGTATATTTAAATAAGTACTTATATAGGTATTTGACTACTTACTTAAGAGTATATAAATTATAATAAATTTATTAAATAAAAATAAACTAGAAGAGCTATACTATAAAATAATAGAAATAAGTTGAATAATAGAAATAATAACATTAATAAAGTATTATATAGGCTAATTAGTAGACTTTTGTATAAAAAGTATTTCATTTACTTTTTCTTAAATCATATTTGTTTCTTTATTCTCAATCATATATAAATTTAGGATATAGATAATAGTTCAGAGAAACTAGGAATAACTTATAATAGAACTTATAAAATAATAAAACATTTAAAGTAAATGAAATAAATAAAGATAAATGAAAATAGAAAACTTAAATATATTCTAACAAAAATAATAAAAATATATTATAGAAGACTATATTAGTATAAAGAAATATTTAGATATTTTAATATTTCATAAACTGGTTAAAAATAAAAAATTATGAACGAAACATATTATATTATGATATTTAGAAAAATAATAAAAATAATAGAGAGATTAGAAAATAATAGATCTATAAATCAGAATAAATTATTAGTAATAATAATATATCTATTAATATAAAAGATTTAATTCTATTCAGTTTTAAATTAATTACTAAAACGAAAAAGGGTTTATATATAAAACTAAAATTTATTATATAATATATATAATATAATTAAATATTTAAAGGATAATAGTTTTTAAATTATACTTCATCAATTAGAATTAATAGAGAGCTTAGTATAGTACCTATATATTTTTTATTATAATATAATAGAAAATAAAGATATTATTCAATCAAATATTAGAAAAATTATTTATCTATAGCAAGGTTCTATATAAAATTAAATAAAATTAATTATTCTTCTATTTAGTTATACTAACAGGATTATTTTTTCTCTATTATTTGAATAAATACTTCTTATTTAGTCTTTTAACTTTCTATAAGTAATTTTAATTATATTTATTAATATCTTTATTTCTATGAATATTTCTAGTTCTGTAGTATTTTATCTTCCTTTTAAAATAATAGATATTATATTAATAATAGAAGAGAGGAATAACTGTATAATTCAATAATCAAAAAGATCAATACTTAGATAATAAAAAGAAATAATAAATTTATAATTAAACAGATAAAAGAAAAAAACAATTAAATAAGAAAATAAAAATATATAGAATGTAAGAAATTAAATACATAATAATATAGAGATAAAAAATAGTTAATAAATATTTAAAAAGAATTAAAAAAAGAGATTAAGTATATTATTAAAATTATCTTATTTAGTAATATACTTACTAATATTTAAATGTTTTAATTATATTATTATATTTATATCCTGCTCCAGGTATTATTTATTAAATTTAGAACTATAATGTTTGTAGTATATGAGAAATATATATATATATATATATATATATACATCATAATATATATATTATTATAACAAGAGTAGTTAATGATATCAATTCTAGAGATATGTTTAATTTTGTATTTTATTATTATTTTTATACTATTAATTATTTTATACTAGAAATATTTATTAATATTTTTATTTATATAAATTATTGTTTAGTATTAGTATGGATCTAAATTAAGTAATCAAAATAATATAATAAATTTTCTATATCAAAAATAGTTTAAGTTTATATACTAGGTTCTCTTTATATATATATATATATATATAAAAATCTAATATGTTATTAAATAAATTTATTTTTAATTATATATATATATAAAATGTAAATACTATATACCTTTTATATAAATAAAAATAAATATATAAATTAATAGAAAGTTTAAGAGATATATTTTATTATATTATATTTCTATCTAGATTATAATAAACTTAAGTTCTTCTTTAGTATTTATATATATATATAAATTTTATATTTATTATCTTAGGAGCATTTCTAAGTAATATATAATAATTATAATTACTAAGATTTTAATTAATATTATACTATAAAATAAGATAGTATACTGTATTAAAAACACAGGAACTTGTAAAAATATATTAAGTATTATTTAATATTCTTAATTAATAAAGTCTAAGATTAATACTAATATAATAACTTATTATCTATTAAATACATATCTATGTTAATTTGTATTTTAATATTTAGTTTTGTTATTATTCTTTTACTTGTACATAACCATAACTAATATATAGTAATAATTAGTAGATTTATAATTTAATTTAATTTAATTTTATATTTATTAAAGTAGATAATATCTTAATGAAAAATATTTAATATATACTTATAACTATATAATAAAGATTTATTAATTAGAGTTTTCTTTAATTATAATTTCTATTTTATATCAAAATTCTATCAAATAATATTTAAAATATCAAATATTTTTTAATCTTATAATACTATTTTCTATTTATAAATAAATAATTTAATATAATAAATTATCAAATAATCAAGTCTTGATTTAGATTTATTTATATTTAATATTTTAATTATATTATATAAGCTAATATTTGATATTAATGTTCTTTAAAAAAAGTTTAATAAATAGAATCTTTATAAGGATAAATAAATATTTATATAATTAAAAATTAAATTTTTTTTCAAAGCTTTCTCTTTATTAATTTTAATATGTTTAAATTTATAAAATAGACTATTATTTATAATATATTAAAAAGAATATCTAGAACTTTATTTAAAAAGGCTAGGACTTAACATATACTAATTAGTTATATATATTTTATTTAAATAATTTTTTTATTTATCATATGATTAAATAAATAAACTAATTTAGACTATAATATATATAATATATACTTTTACTTAATGAAACTCTTTAAAACTTGGTTTAAAAGTATAAGATATTTCTTTAATAGATATAAAAAATTTTTTATAATTACATTTATAAAATCTAATTAGTAAAAGATCTTAAAAATAAAATATTTGAATAAATTAAGATACTTGGATACGACAGAGATTTAAATTTACCTCATTATATCAAAAATAAGTTATATATTTATTATTAATATTATTAATACATAATTTATATATATTACTAGGAATAGTCTAATAATAATAGTGCATATTATATAAGAAAATTTAAATAAAGTCTAAATTAAATAATTAAAAATAAATTTAGTAAGCTAGTAGTTTTCTTTATAAATATCAAAATATAATTGAAAAGTATAATTAAACATAATTCCTTAAACAAGATAATAATAATAATATTATTTTTTTAATAAAATATATTTAAATAATATTTCATATTCTATATTATAGAAATAAATATAGCAAAATCTATATAATATTAATAAATATAATTCTTTCTTAAAAATAATTTTTTAAATAATATTACTTATTATTCTTATAAAAGTATAATATATTATATATTATAAAATCTAATAATATAGATAATTACTTAAGTTAAAATATTATTCTAATATTATAAGAATACTTCAAAATTTTAACTTTTATAAAATTATAAGATTATTTATAAAAATATTACGACTTAGATTATTAATGAATCAATTTAATAATAATATATATATAAATATTATAAATACTTTATATAAATTCAACTTGATATTTTCATTCGAAAATTATCTAAATATTAAGTATAGATAGTAGATATAATTATCTAATTACTCAGAAATAATAGCTAATTTGGTAATACATATATAAGTAAATTTATAAAAATCTGCTAGAATCACATTTATCTGTTATTATATATATATAAACTAAAAATTAACATTAAATATAATAATAATAATAATAATAATAATATAAGAGTGTTCCTGTTTATGCGAAATAATAATTATAAAATTATTATAATAACTATAATAAAGATACTACTAAGAAAATATATATAGATATCTACTATTATAATATAACTGTAATTAAAAAATAATTAGAAAAGCTTTTTTATAGTAATACTAGATAAAGATTAATTTTAGTTTTATTATTTATATTATATAAGTCAATTATTATATTTTTTAATATAAATCATTTATTAGAGTTTTTAATAATACTAAAATTAGAATAATTACATTCAGCCTATATATTATATAATTAAAGGTTTTATAGAGATATATAGTTATCTTTAAGTCCTTATATATCATAATATTATTATTAAGAATTATAATTTTATTTTTCGATATTATGAAGATTAAATTTCGGTATAAATTATATTATTTTTTAATATATTTCTTAACTCCAATAAAACTTTATATATAAAATATAAATCAAATAAGAATATTATTAATATTTATTCTTGGTATATTATAACTGAGTATATATATTTCTTTTTATTAATATAAATACAATAAATATCTATATAATATAAGTTATAATATTAGTTTTAATACTAAGTATAATTGAAGGTATAGATACTATATTTATAAATATTATTTATCTAGACTTAAGTATAGTATAATTTAGAAGTATCTTTACTTATATGAAATATTATAATATATTCATTATCTATATTCATACTTATATAGAAATACTAATTTATTATTACTAGTCTAAATATCTTATTATCTGTTTATATAAAATAAAAACAATAATTAATTTAATATATATATATATATATATATATATATATATATAAATAACTATATACCATTATATAGTCTAAAGATATAGTAAATATTATTAAATAAATAAATCTCAACTTTAGTTTTGACTAGCATATTGATTTTTATATATATATAAATAATTATATACTTTTTAATATATACCGGACTATTAACATAATTTTATTTTACTTAGATTTAGATTATAATAGGAAGATTATTATATTTATTATTATAAATAAGCTAAATATTATAATATAATATAATATCATTTTAGTCGAATATCTTTATATTAATATATATAAAGTAAGTTTAAATTTAGAATTTTACTAATACAGATTTTAATATTATATAAGTAAATACAAAAGCGTTTAATCAAATCTTTAATAATAAATCTATTTATTTATATAAAGAATATATATATAAAGAATATACCTATATAACTAGTTATGAAATATAAAATTATATTATAAATATTATATAATATAATATTTTTAAAATTAATAGAGATAATATATATATTATTATTATTCTAGTTATTCTTATTATTATTGATAGTTATATTTATATTTATTGATACTGTAGTACTTTTCTTTATTATTATAATTTCTTTTATATAATAGTATAATTATCTAGATATTCTAACTTCTTAAAATAGAAAATAATAGAATTTAGTAATGATATATATATATATATATAGTTCTATATTTTATCTGAATTTATTTTTATATAGTTTGAAGATTACTTATCTTTTTATTTTACTGTAAAATTTATTTATCAATAAAGGCTAACTAGAATAAGCTATCTACATTTATCAATATAAATGAATTACTCCAATAAAATTAGAATAACTGATATTTTTTACAATAAACTCAACTGTGAGGCAGTGAAACTTGAGTGGAACCTCCACTGTAAGAGGACTAAAGATAGATGATAGATTATATAGATATTCTGGCGGCTAGCTTACTGGATTTATATATTAAAAAACTTATGACAGATATTTATACTAGTACTATGAACATCTACTAGTAAACTAATTAATTAATAATCTTCAAATAAAAAGAAAATCCTTTTAGTAAATTTTTTTAAGTTATCTAAATTATAGATTTTATGATTATTCTTAATTCTATTATCTACAGCTATATCTTTATCATAGGTAAATATACAAAGAATATTAAAGAAGTCAATAAATTATATCTGTAAAAACTTCTAATTTTAATAAATTATTAAAATCCAATTTTTCAGTTAACTTTTTCTTTTATTAAAGATTATTTAAGTAAAATCTTTGATATATATCTAGATTTAAGATACCACCCTAAATAACTTGACTAGTTAATTATTTAAATAATCTATAGATTTAGAAAAAAAATTATATTATTTTAAAAAGAATTATTTAATAACTCTACTTAAAACTATGAATAAAATTCTTTGAATAATTATAACTATCTAAATTAATTATATTATTTAGATGTTTTGATCATTCCTAGAATAGTATATTAATAAATACAAAAAATGATTATATAATTATACTTTATATTTTAGTTATTGAATAAATTTGTATAATCTAGTATAGTAATTACTTAGTAAGAAATTAATTTATAATAATATTAATTATCTATAACTAGTTTATAGTTTATATAAATATAATATTAAATTTTTATTATTAACTAGATTATTTATTCTTTAATAAACTAATAAACTATAATACCCTCTATAATAAAATTATAAAAAAGATAAAAGTAATTTATAATATCATTTAGAATTATTTCTTTTATATTTTTATTTATTTTATAATATTAATCTTTTTTAAAAAGATTTATATTTAATGACTATGTTATAATAATTGATTATATTAAGAATATTTGTTTTCTTATATAAAAATCAATATATTTAAGAAATATTCTTATTTATAAAAATTTTATACTAGAATAAAAGTCTAGTAGACCTGGTATATTCTAAAAATAGTTTTATAGAATATAATTTTATTAATATAATGTAGTAAATTCTGGGCTTTTATTCTAATAACTCAGTTACTATATATATAACAAATCCTTTATTATTATTTAAATTATAGTTGAGTTTTTAAAAAAAATTCAACGTCTGAGATTTTTTTGATTTTAAATTTACTAATTTTTTGTCTTATCTAATTAAAACTAAAGTTATAAAATTTATTATATTCTCTTAATTACATACTATATAAAAATATATATATCTAAAGTTTTTATTATATATATCTTATAATTCTTATATTACAGTTACTCTTTAAATATAAAATTTAACCATTCAAAACATCTAGATTTTATAAAAATATTATAAAAACTATCTAATATTTTATTTCAATCTGATATATGATTTCTTATTATATAATAAAAGTTTTCTATCTAATATATTTATATATACTATTTTTATAAATATTATAAAATATATCATAGAAAATATATATTTTTAGATATATTTATTATTATTTTATTAAAAAATTTTTAAACTTAGATTATAATTTCTAATAAACAGCAAAATAATAAAAATAATTCAGCTATATTATTACTCTATTAATTTAAATAATAATTTGTCTAAAGTCTTAGGCTTAACTTATTTTTTGTTAATTAAAACTACTAAGTTAATAATACTATTCCTATAATAATAAGTATTTAAAAATAAAATTATTAATCTTTAAAAAATTATTCTAGTTACTTATACCCAGCTTCAGCTTCAAAATATTTTTTTTTAATTATAGAAATAAAAATAATTATAATAAGTATATTAAACTATTATTATACCTAATAAAGAAAATAAATTAAATTAATTAATATACTAAAAATATATATAGTCTATACTACTAAGTTGGTTATAATTGAATTTATTTTTAGTTTTATAAATCTTGAAAATCTAGATTATATTTAATCTATATTTACTACTTAAGAATTTAAAAATCTAATAATTTTTTTTAATAATTAAAATATTATCCAGAGCTATACTAAACTTTATTATTAATTAAACTAATTAATAATGAAATAAAGTTATTAAGCATTTCAATATTTCATAAAATATAAACTAGTAGATTTATCTTTATTATTTTTTTAATTATAGGAATACACCTGGTAGTAAGGTTATTAATAAATAATTTAAAAAATACTTCAAAAAATTATAAAATAATTAATTAATTAAATTTTAGTATTAAATATATATAAATATTACGATTAATCAATTAGAAAACCCTATTAAACTATTTATTTAAATTATTATAATTATTACTAGATTTTTATTACTTTAATAAAAGTAATATCTCTTTTATATACTAATCTATATTATACATGATCCTTAGATTTTATATAAATATTAACTAGTAAACTTGTTCTTATTATTCATTTATATATTAACAAAACTACTGAATTTATAATATAATCTTCTAAAGAAAACTATAATTAATTAAATATATTTTAATAAAATATCTAAGATATATCTAGTTTTAATAAAAGATTTTTTAAACTAAGAAGAAATCTAGCTAATTTTTAGTATTTTCTAAGCCCGGAAGAATCTAACTAGTAGTTAAATTTATATTTAACATAGATTTATTAGACTAATTCTATAAGTTATATAAGAATATTCTTAATCTATTATCAATTAATTTATTAACTAAAATAACTAATTCTTTTAACAAACTATTCTAGCTAATTTCTTAGTAATGAAATAGTTAATTAACTATTTAACTATAAGCCTTCATATATATATATACTTTTATCTATTAAAGTAAGATTTTAAGGTCTTTTATCTTCAGGTAATCAACTAATACTAACAAAAACAAATCTAAATACTAAAGTAAGTAGTTTAATTAACTAGTAAACTACCTTGCCACTTTAATAATTAAGATAAATATAGAAATAAATAAGATTAACCTCTGGGCTTAATTTTAAAAGAGTTCAGAAAGTTGAGAAATAATAGAAAGAAATTAACTAGTTAAACTCTTAATTAACTAGTAAATGTCTATCATATAAGCTTAATACCTTAGCTATAGACTTTAGAACTAGACTAGGATCTACTGCTACTTAGCTAAATTACTAATAGATATATATTTGTATTAATTGTATTTATTAATCAATTAATCAATCAACCAATATTTATTAGATTGATTAATATCTTTATTCTACTATTTATCTTTATAACTTTTAGATTAGTTATTCTTATATACAAATAGATTTAGAAAAATCTATAGTCTTGAATTTAGTATTCCTAAAATTTATTGATCCAGGTATAATAGAGAATTCTACTTTACTAATATTATCAATAATTCTGTTTTCTATTTCTTTACTTAATTACGAGATATCGCTATATAAATATAGTATTATTTAGTTTGATTAAAAGATTATTTATAACAATATCTTATATTAAGTAGCAGATATATATAATAAGCTCTAAGCATAAATGAATTTATAAAATAAATAAATAATTATATATATTGGTAAAGAAGAATATCTGTTAATTCTAAATAATAATTTACATAAGAATTGAAATAAGTCTATTTCTATATATATTTTTGATGAAGATTAGTTAACTTTACTAGATAACTGATTATAAATTTAATTAAATTTTGAAAAATATATTTAAAAGATATGCAATAATCCTGTATATATTACTTTATTAAGATATAAAGTCTTTAAATTAAATAGTAAGTATATATACTAGTTAAGTATTATTCTACATAAGTATACTTATAGATTATAGTAAATTATTCATTTACTTTAATACTATATAGTATTCTTTATATATTTAAAAAAATTATTAATAATTTTATATTATATTATTATTAACATAAAAATATTTAATTTCTTCTGGTTTTAATATATTTAAATTCTAGAATTTAAAATTATATTATCTTTGACTATAAGAATAATTATGTAGATATTCATATAAATATAAATATCTTAAGTTAGAGATTTAGAATATTAAAAATAATTACTAGATTAATTTTTTAAATGTTTCTTTAATTCTTTGATAATAACTTCCGAAAAAAAGATATAATGATATTAGAACTTTAATTTATTCATAATTTAAGATAAATCTCTTTTTCTAGCTACTCACTAGAATCTAAAGAATAATAAGATTTTAATCAAAATTTATAATAAAATTATAATATTTAAAAATCTAAAAATAAAGTAATTTGCTAGATATTATTTTCATAAAATAATAAAAGAAAGTAAATAGTATTAAAATAATAAATGAATATAGAAATTAGAAAATAGTATATATATAAGTAAAATATATAAAATAAATATCACAATTTTAAATAATCTTTGATTAAGTATTAATTTACGCTATAATAATAATAATTATTATAATCTGTATAAATAAACCTAGAGTATAGTAATAAATAATTAAAGATAAATAAATTTATAAACCTATAATTAAAAATTACAGATATAGTAATCAAGCAAATTAGGTAAGTTTTAAGTAGTTATATCATAATTTAGTTAAAATTTAAGTTTTACTTTACTAAAGTTTAACTTAGCTTACAATTTAAGACTAAATAATTCAGCTTATTTAATAGGTTCTAGTAACTTTTTAGAATAGATAAATCTTTTTAACTAAGTTTAATCTTAGTTAAAATAATTGCTTTAATATTTTACTATTTATTTTAATACTTAGCTTAAAATAAATATATATCTTTAATTCTGATTTAACTTAAGTCAATAACTAACCTAATTAGAAAATAAAAAAAATTAAAATAGAACCATTAGATATATATTTATATACTAATTTCAGTCTTTTAATTAATCTTTGATTATATTAAGAATTAGTAAAGTTATTTTAAAAAGTATTTATTTTTATTAATATATTATATAAATTTAATATATAAATCTAATATTTTATATAACAGCTGTATAATAATATAATAAAATAGAAATATAGTTGATTTATTAAATTAAGAATACTTAGCTGAGTTAACTAAGACTTAACTAAAATTTACTTACTAAGTAGTTAAGTAGGATTTAATTTACTTAATAAGTAAGCTAAGCTGGATAACTCTTAAGTTACTAAACTAATTCTACTATATCTAAAAGATTATTAATTTTCTTAATGAATTTTTATTTTTTGATTTATACTAGTTTCTAGTAGTAATATAAATTAATATTAAAAAACTTTTTTAAAGATAGTACTAAGTGTTTGTAAATATCAAAATTTACTTGTCTTTTAAATTTTATAAAAAATAGTAAATTTTAAATAGAAATAATCTAAATTTATAAAATTATAATAAAATAGTTTAGTTTCCAATTTTGAATTGATAATTTATTTTAGTATAATTAATAAGGTTATATCCAGTAGTTTAATTTTTATAATTGATATTAGGATTTAATAAAAAATATAATATAATTTATTATAAATATTATTTAAATCTTTCAAAACCTATTTTAATAAGTTTAAGATATTAATATAATCCTGGATTTAGTAATTTTGATTATAAGTATAAAATAATATTTAAAGATAGATAAATTTAGATAAACACCTAATAATATAAATAATATAGATTTTGATAATTAGAAAATAGTTAATAGCAATAATTAGGCCATTTTTAATTTAAGAAATAAAATAAGAAAAGTTCTTTTATATCTTCTTAGATTTGTTAAAATTAGATACATCTTTAGAGAAAAAAGTCGAAATAAAAGAATATAAAGTATAGATTTTTGGAACTTTTATAATATATTATAATAAACTTAATAATATTAATTAAAGAATTAAAGAATATATTTAGTAAGTGTTTTTTATGAATTATGTCTTTAGTTATAAAAGTTTAAGAATAATTATATAAAATATAAACTAGATGATTAGGGAAAATGTATTTTTTAAGATAATTATAAAATTATAAAATTATTTAAATACAATAAATATAATAATATAATTTTCTTAAATTAACTATTAAATCTTTATATTATTTTATGTTTCTTTAAAAATATAGAATCAATTAATTAACTTTATTTTAATCTTTATTTATTATTTTGAATATAGAATAGTTAATATTAACTATAATATATATTAAAATATTTAGATCTTAAATATTTAAAATAATAGAAATAGTTATTAAATTTTTTGTAAATTTCTTTTAATAAGAATTCAATAATAATTATTTTGAAAGTAATATATAATTATACTAGAAGTTTAATTTATTAATTATCTAAGACAAGTTTATTTTTTTAATTATTTATTAAAATTAAGAAAAGATATTTTGATCAAAATGGAAAAAATGTATTATTTATAATTACCTTTTCTTTTATTAAATCTTTATTTTGAAATTTATACTAGTCTTTATTAATACATAGAATAATATTAATAAGAAATCTCTAAAAATGATTATGATTTATAGAATTATAATATTAAATATCAATAATTATCTAAAAATATAAAAAGTATATTAGATTATAAGATTTTATTGAATATTATATTAATTAAAATTTTTTTTTAAGTTTTTTAGTAAGATTTTCTTTAATATAGAGAAAAGAATATTTATATATATATATTGATATAAAATATTTTGATGAAATAAAAGATATAGTAAAATTCAAATATTTTCAGTTCAATAATATAATTTTTTAAATAATATAAATATAGTTAAATCTCCAAAAATACTTAAATACAAATAAAATAGGTATAAAGTTATTTAAGTATATTTAGTATGTTATTAGTAAGTACTTTGCAAAATAAATTGTTTATTATATCTAAATTTATATCTAAATTGCAAATATCTAGAGTTAGTTAAATATAATAAAATATATTTCTATCTTTCAAACTGATTAGGCTTAGTTTGAAAAATTAAAATAAAGTATTGTTTTATGAAATTTATTATTACCTAAAAGATTATTTTTTTAAAAAAAACCAAAAGTCAAAAAAAATATTCATATTATTAGAATTATTCTTTTTATAGGAAATATTCTAGTATATATTCTAGAATTTATTTAATTCACTAAAAATACTATAATTATTTTAGATTTCTTATTTCTACTCTTTTTTCTAAATATCTGATTAATTTTAACAAATTTAAGTATAAATATCTTAATCTCTGTTAGTTCATCTTCTAGATAGTAAATAAATATTTTAATCTCTGTTAGTTCATCTTCTAGATAGTAAATAAATAAATATTTATTTTTATTAATATATTATTATAATCATCTAGAAATCATATATTATTAATTAACTTTATCAAGGTTTTTATATATAAGTCTAATCTTATATTAAAAATAGAAATAATACTTTTCTAAAATGTTTAATATCATAAAGAATTATAAAATTGTTGATATTTTGTCTAACTATTATTTTTAAAAATAAAAGTTATATATTATTATAATACAAATTATTTAAATAATAAAATCTAATAATTTAGATAAATAGAGTATAGCTGTTATGTGTAGCTGGAATAATAATAAATTAAGATAATAATTATTAATAGAATAATAGTTAAACTAAGTAAATATCCTAGAATAAATAAATATAAATTCTACTTACCAGGCAGTATAAAAGATAGTTAAAAAAAACAGTAGAATTCTTAAGTAAATTAAAAAATACTATATATACTAGTTCTGTAAAATTAATATCTATATAAATTAATAATTATATATATATTTTTTATAAATATAGATAATAAATATAGTAATTAATTAATAAACTAACTAGATTATAGAATAAAGAAATAAATATAAAAATACTAAAAAATAAGAAAAATAGAAAAAATATATATATAAATTAGAAAAATAAAATATAAAAATATTGAATATACTAATATTAAGAAAATTAGTACTTTTTAAACTAGTAAAATAATTTAAAGATATTAATATCTAAAATATATATTTATATATTATTTTTAGAATTATATTTTTTTATCTAATTAGGTATTAGATTATAGAAATATAATAATATTCTTAAAATATAATATACTTAATTAAGATAATTTTAATTTTTTAATATATATTATTATCAGGAAATACTTTATCCTAGACTTATAAAAATTTTATAAAAATTTAACTATAAAAATTAAGGTTATTAATATTATAAACATATTTTAATTATATTATTAAAATAAGAAAATATAATAATTTTAACTTAAATAATAATAATTAATATATATATTAATTAATAATTTTAATAACAGGAAAAGAACTAGTATATTATTAAATAAACTTTTTTTTAATAATTATAATAATTAGTATAGTATAACTATAATATAAATATAAATAAATATAATTACTAAAAGTAAATAATATAAATAAGTAATAGTTATTATAGAAATATTTTATATAAATAAAAATAAATTTAAGGATCTTCTTAATATTAAAATATAATAAAAAATCCTAGATATTACTAGTATTAATTATAATATTCTTTTTAAAATAATTATAATTTTTTTAATTTAATAACAGAACTTTCTTTATTAATAATTAAAAAAATAATAATTTTAATATATAGATAATATATTCTAGAATAGATTATTTATTTATTAGATTATTTAATAATAAGAATAATAGAATTAACAGGATTTTTCTTAATATTATTAATATTTAATTAATTATTTTTAATAATATTAGAGATTTTTTTTAGAGTATTTAAAATAAAAATACGCTAAATATTTAAAATATTAAAAATATAATTTAAGATAATTTTCTTAAATATTATCTTAACTAAATATTAGAATTATTAAAAAAAATATTAAATATTAATTTATATAAAATCTTTTTTATAATAACTGAGAATATTAAATTAATTATAAATATAATTAATAATAATATAAAAGAATATATATATTTTTAAATAATACTATAATAAATTATAACTTTAATTATTTAAATTATATATTTACTTTAATTATTTATTTATAAATAAGTGGTAGTACTATAAAATTATTTAATTTATAATTTTAAAAATAAATTTTTTTAAAACTTAGATATAAAATAAGTATCTTTATTAGAAATAAAAAAATATAAAATACTTTAATTATATATTTATATATACTTAATTAATATAATATTTTATTATTTTACTTTCTATATAAAGTTTCCAGGATATAAACTAATTTACTTAATAATTTTCTTAATAATTATTAATAAAAAGTTATAAAAGTCAGATCTATAAAAGAAAATAAAATAATAAAATCTATAATTATAATATAAAAAAAATAAAAAAAATAATTAGTTAAAATAACTTATATAACTTATAATAATATATCTTATTTTATAAATATATTAGATAATAAATAATATAATTATATAATTACTTTTAATCTTAATAAATAACTAAATTATTAAGTTTTTAAATATATTTATTATATTCTTAATACTAATTATTATTATAAATAACTTTAAAAATATTAAAAATTATAAAATAAAAGAAATATAACTAGATTTTTTTAATAATAATAAAAATATTATTTATAATATTTTTTTTACTAGAATAAAAGTTAATAAAATTATTATTTTTAAAATTAACTATAATTTCTCTAGTAGAAAAATTATAGATAATATATTTAATTATATAAAATAAATTATTATTATATTTTATATAAAAAAATTTTATATTAGAATTAGTAATAAAAATAATTATAATTTTTTTTTAAATTCTTAGAATAACTGTTAATAATATATTTTTTAAATTTATTATTAATTTTAATTATATAAATTATAAATATAGAAGTATTTAAATAGACTAAAAATATATTAACTAGAATATTTTTAAAATTATATTCTTAAATATACAGAATTTCTTTAATTTAAGAAAATTAAAATAAAATATTAGTAACTATATTAGAATCTCTAAAATAATAAAAAATTAATAATTAAAATTATTAAATATACTAGAAAACTTAAATTAGTTATAAATTTAAATATTTTATAAATGTAATATTAAATATTATCTATTTAGAAATATCTATAATTAAAATATAATCTATATATATAACTATAGATTTATAGACTATTTATATAAGATGATAAAATTTTTAGAATATCTAAATAAAATAAAAAAATTTTAATTTAATAAACTAGTAATTATTCTCTATATTTATAAAAATATAAAATAAAAATATAACTAGATAAATTATAATATATATAAATAATTTAGAAAATTTATAAATATATCTAATAATAAAATAATAAATTATAATATCTATTTCTTTACAGTTTATATCTAGATTTATATAAAAATATTTATTGAATTTAAAATATATAAGATATTTTAGATTAAAATTTTTTTTAATTATTTAAATACTTATAACTCTTTAGTAATTAGATTTATAATAAAGATTTTTATAATATAATCCTAGTATCTACTAATATAAAATTTTAATAATTAAATCTTTTATTTTTATAGGAAATTTATTTTTTAAATATAATAATTAATATAGTAGTAAAATTATCTAGTTAAATTAAGAAAATACTTAAATTTAATAAAATTTAATAGAAATAAAAGAATCTTAATTATCTTTATTTTAGATTTAAAAATAATTAAATTAAAAAAAATAACTCTTTAACTAAATAAAATAACTAAAAAAAAACTAATATATATTTTAATTAACTTAAACTTTAAATTTATATCTTTAAAATATTTAAAAAATAATAGTAAAGTAGTTTTTATACTTTTTAAATATATAAAATATAATTATAATATTATTAATATAAGCTCAGGTAAATATATAAAAATATTTAAATATTAAATTTATTTATTTTTAGATAAATAAAACTAAATTAATAAATCCTATAATAATAATATAGAAAATTTCTTAATCTTAATAAATAATAATTATAAGATATTTTTTATAATCTTCTTATACCAGCTATTAATAAAAGTATAATATAAGATTAAATATATTAATATATTAGTATTCTTTAATTATATAGAGGATATTCTCTTATATAAAAATATAAATTAAATTTAACTTTATAATTTACTTCCTGAAAAGTAATAATAATTTTTTTTTTAGAATTACTATTAATAATTTTTTATATTATAAAAACTAAATATATAGAAGATATATAATTAATAATATATAATATTTTACTAGCTTAGTATAAAGAATTAAAGATTTTATTAATAATTTTTTAATTAAACTATAGAATATAATAAATTCTTAATTTAAATATTTAATTTTTCTAATTTTTTTTAAATAGTATATATAACTAATAATTCTTTAGAATATTAGTAATACTAATATTTAAATTATTAGATATTATCTAAATATTATATAATATAAAATCTTTTTTAAATATATAAGTAGTTATATTATCTTTAATATAAATAATAATATTATTTATAAATATTATAATAAGGTTTTTATTTATATTAATAATATAAAGTAAAAATTATATTAAATATAAAAAAATAAAAAATAATTTTTATAAAAAAATTTCTTATAAAAAATAAGATAAAAATTTAAAAAATCTAAAAATATTTTCTTTTAATTCTAAAAATATTAATATCTATAATAAATATTAAAACTTTAGTAATATATAATTAATAACTAGTATTAATAATATTAAAATATAAATTTTTTAAAAATATATCTTTAATTTTAGACTTTCTAAGATATAAAAATAAAAAACTTAATTTAATAGTATTATCTTTTACTAGATATATTATTATATAATTATTATTTATAAAAGTATTAATTTTAATTTACTAATTAAAAATTACTAGTTTTACTAATTTATTAACTATTTTAATAAATAAAAAATTAATATTAATAAAATAAATATATATAAAAATACTAATATTATTATATAATTTAAATATAAAATTAATATTAAAAAGATTTCTGTAAACTTTAACTAATATATAAATTTTTAAATAAAATAAAATAATTATAAACTAAATTATATATATAGAAATAGTAATTTTATTAATCTTAATAATAATTTATACTAAAATAATAAAATTATTATATTTATAAATAATTATAGTCTAATTTTTAATATCTAGAATAATATTTTTATAACTAATTATATTAATTATAATAAAAAGATTTAATTAAAGATTTTTAATAAAAAATATTTTAACTATAATATAAATAAATATAGAAATAAATATATTCTTAATCTAATTTTTAGTATAAAAAAATTTAATTTAAAAATTATAAATTTTTTAATTTAGAAATTAAAACTAATTCTAATAATATTGAAAAAAGTTTTTATTAATAAAATTAAAATATAAATTAATTTTACTAGTATAATATTAATAATTATAAATAAATAACTAGTATCTAGATATACTAGAATATATAATTATATTATATTTAATCTAGTTTATACTATTACAGAGTACTAAGTATATAAAAAAATATTAAAAATAATATCTTTCTTATACTAATTTAATTTAACTACAGAATTAGTAGAAAAAATAATAAAAATAATTTTTAGTAGCTTTAACTTACAGGATAAATATTTATATAAAGTATTCTAAAATAGAAAAGTAGAGGTATATTAGATATAACTAATAGAAATAATATTAGTATCTATAACTATAGGAGCCTCTAAAAGCTTAATATTCTTAATAAAAAATATATATTTAATAATATATATCTTATCTTAATAAATATTACCAAGAGTATTCTTAGATTTATTATATAATATAATAAGATTATCTGGAAGTTCTTTAATAAATCTAATTATTTTTAATATATATATTTAGGTATTAACTTAATATAAGAAGTATTAGTATATAAAGAATCTATATATATAGATTTATATAAGGATATATACTTAAATTAAGAGGATATATTATATTAATATTATTTAAGAAGATATTTCTAAGATTCTAGTATAATTAAATTAGTAATTATAGTATATATATTTTTTAAAATTAATTATTATAATTATAATTATAATTATTTTTTTAATTATTCTAATAATTATATAATTATCTATATTATTCTTAATTTTATTAGGATTATTAGTTTTACTACTAGAATTATTAAAACTAATTCTAAAACTAATAATTATTATAATTCAGAAAAAAATTAATAAGTAGTTTTATATTCTAATATAAATATTAATTATATTATTAAAAAAATATTAACTTTATTACTATTATTAATAATATAATATTTAAATTTATTAATATAGTTAATAAAACTATTAATTATACTAAAAAAATATAATAATTATTATATTATTATTAATTTAAAAATAAAATATTTTCTTAATTTAATCTTCTAAATTATTTATTAATATTATAATCTTAACTATTTTAATTATAATAATAATTATAATCATAAATATAATTCTAGAATCTATATTTTTAGAATATTTAGAATTTATAAATATTAAGATTTTTATAAAAACTTTTATTATTTTTATAAAAAATTTAAATTAAATTTTTCTAATTATATTAATATTAATTAAATTATTTAAGAAACTTAGTAATTATTATTTATTTTAATAATCTAAATATACTAGTATATAAATAAAAATTAATATAATTTTAAATATATATAATCTAGTTAAATATATTATTTATTTATACTATTTAAATATATTAAATAATATTCTAAATAAATTATCTAATATATTAACAAGTTTATATATTAATAAAAATAAAGTATATAATATTTCATTTATTTATAATACTAAAAATATTTAGTTTAAATCTTTTTTTAAATTTTTTAATTTAATTATTAATTAGATTAATATAGATTATTAAATATTTCTTAATTTTAGTAAAACTAATTATATATTAAATAAGTATAATTTTTTAAAAATAAATTAATAAATTTATTTTAATTACAGCTTCTCCGCAGTATTAAATAATATTTTTAATATAATTAATAAATATATTAATATTTTTATAATATATAATATAATTAATTTACTTTATAACTTTATTACTAATTATATTAAAATAAAAAAATCTAATTTTTTTAGACTTTATCTCTTTAATATATATTATATAATAAGTAAATTCTTAAGTATTCAGATTTTTATTATTTTTAAAATAAGAAAACTAAGAAATATTACTAGTATTATTTAAAAATAAATTTTTAAAAAAACTAGATAGTATAAATAGATTAATAAATAATATAAAATTATTAAATATAAAATTACTAGAATTAAAGTTTTTATCTAGATTAATTAATAAAAAATTTAGAGTAGAAATATTTTATATAAAATAATTTTTTAATATTATAAATTATTTAAGAATCTATTATAAAATATTTTATAATTAATTTTATTATTAATTTTTTTAATTTTAAGAATATTCTAATATTATAATATATTCTAAAACTAATATTATATATACTAAAAATATTAAAAATTATCCTAACTATAGATATCTTAAAAATAAGAAAATTTAGTTATATTATTTTATAATATATATTTAATTATAAAGTTAAAAAAATAATAATTTTTATAAAATATACTTTAAAATTTAAAAAATTTAAACTAGGATTTAAGTTTTTTTAATAATTATACTAGAATATAGAATTACTTAAATTAAAAAATATATTTAATAAAATTATAAAAAAAAATAATAAAATATTTAATCTAATTAATAATAAAAAAACTCTAGGAATATTAAGATTTATAAAATAATAAAGAATAGTAGTACTAACAAGATTTATAAAATAAGTTTTATTTAAAATAATTAAAACTTCAGGATATATTTACTTAAAATTTTTTAAATAATTAAAATTTTCTGGATTTACCAGAATAGGTTTTTTTTAATAAAACTAGAAATAAAAATTATAAATATTTTAGAATATAAAAATAATAATAATATTAAAAATATAATTATAACTAAAATAAACTTTAATTATACTTAATTAACTATAGATAATAATTTTAATTTTTAGAAATTTTTAGGGGCTTTCTAAGTATCTTTATATTAATAAATATATTAATTAGAAAAAAAAAGATATTAGATTTATCTAATAAAGTTAGTAATATCTTTATATAATATAAAATAAATAATATCCTAGTCTAGAGGATATTTTAACTATTTTATAAATAAAAAAATAGTAAATCCAGTAAGATAATATTAGATCTGGAGACAGAAGATGTATAACTTATAGTAAGGTTAATTAATTAATTAATAATTATATATACCTTATCCAGGCTTTAAATACATAAAGGTCAAATACGCGATATGAAAGAAGAAGATAGAAGCCATGAGGTAGGAGCTGCCAGGCCGCTAGCTAGCAGCCCTGCAGTGCCTGTCACAGATAATAAATATAGATTAAAATATTATTATTAATTTAACTATAAAATTATTCTCTTAAGTATTCTTAAAACTAGATAATTTAATTTATTATTTTTAATATAAAATAAGCTGAATTAATATCAGTATCTATAACTTAATAATTATATTTAATATCTTTCTTCTACTAATATATTACTTATAAATAAATAAAGTAATACAAAGATTTTTAGAGAAAAGAATAAATAAAAATAACTAGCTAAGAATAATTCCTAGATTTATTAAGATATTTAACAGAAAAAAAGTAAAATTAAAAAAAAAAACTATTAATAGTATAATAAAACCAGAAATAAATAAGTAAAAAAATTAGAAAAAGTAAATAAATAGCAGTTTTTAGAAAAATATAAATATATATAGATTTAGTTACTATAAATCAGATAACTAGAATAGGATTTAGTAAATAAAATATATTAAAAAACTTAATTAGCTTATAACTTATAAAAGTATTAAAATAGACTTATCTAATAAAAATTATAGACTAGTAATTATATAAAAAAATAAAATATATAAATACAGAATTAGAGTACCCGATATATTCAGAATATAAAAATAAAAAAAACTTAGAAAAAATACTAGAATTCTTTAGAAATATATAAAAAATATATCTAATAAACTAGGATATACTACTATATATTATATATAACTAAAATAATAATAAATTAAGATAATAATTATTAACAGAATAATAGTTAAACTAAGTAAATATCCTAAAACAGGTGAACATGAGTTCTACCTGCCAGGCGGTATAGAAGGCAGCCGAAGGAAGAAACAGCAGAATCCTCAGGTAAGCCAAGGAATGCTATAATAGCTTAATAATTATAATAGGATTAAAAATTAAGTAAAAATTAAGTAAACATTATATTATATATAGAAAAATCAAAATTTGTAGTATTCTTAGATATTTAGAATATCTAGTATAAGTAACATATTCAGGATATTTGAAATAGATAAAATAAATAAAGAAGATAAAGTAGATAAAGTATTCTAAATCTGTATCATGATACTATATTATAATATCTAGAAAACAATAAAAACATCTATATACTAATAAACTATTATACAGATATTAGAATATCAAAAAATATTCTTATATATTATCAAGAACCTTTTTATTAGAAAATATTTTAAAAAATATAAAAAATAGTTATATATTTATTTAATATTTCTTAAAAATAGATATTATTAATATTTCTTAAAAGTAGATACAATACTAATATAATATATTATATAGTAAAGTAGTATAATACAGGATTACTCATTCTTCAAGACATTTTAGAGAGGTATCGCTCATAGTACTCTATGTCATATGATTCTATACATGCTGCATGTGATAAAGACTGAGTAGTAATCAGCTAATGGTGAGATGTTGATAAGAAAGGACCAATAGGCGGAAGTAGCTGGACACTAATGGCAATTTGTGCTAGGATGGATTGATCATACTTTCCCCTTGACAATTTTCAATTCTCGGGGTTTTCTTCAATTGGAAATTTACTAATGAAAGTACTCTTCATGATCAATGTATAACAATTGAGTCGTCTTCAGTCCTCATAATTTTTCACTTCGAACACTCTTCCCCCTCTTCATCCTCTTTGTTCTTTCATATCTGGGACTCTTCCACTACGGTGCACCAGACTTTTCACGACCCCTCTACGTTGATATGGATGAGATAAAGACCAGCTCAGTCGATTTTGGTGGTGTCTTTGATGTGGATGAGTCCCTGGTCCCAGTGAGAGACCCCAAACAAGCCAGCCAAAGCAGTGTAAATTTTGATGGTTTACTGGCGACTCCTCTTGTTCTCCAGGAAGATCTTAAAGAAGGCTGCGGAGGCCAGCTATGGCCTGCGGGCATGGTCCTTGCCAAGTACTTACTACGTCAGCATCGCACTAGCCTTGCCAATAATTCAATGTTTGTTACTTTACTCCTTTGCTATCTTCCTCGTCTCCTATCATACATGGTCTGACGTAGAATCACTGATGCTTTGCTAGTATTGAGCTGGGATCCGGTGGCGGTTTGGTTGGACTTGCCGTTGCACAGGGCTGTCAAATCGGCCCGTCGCCTGTGTTCATTACGGATCAAGCCCCGATGTTACCCTTGATGAAAACGAATATCAAGCTCAACAGCCTTTCACATCTTGTTACAGCCAAGACGTTGAACTGGGGTGAACCTGTCCCTGACTACATTCCAAAAACGCCTACGATCATTCTTGCGGCCGACTGCGTTTACTTCGAACCGGCATTTCCCCTGTTGATATCGACCTTGAAAGATCTTCTGGGTCCAAAGTCGATCTGTTATTTCTGCTTCAGAAAACGTAGACGCGCTGACCTCCGCTTCTTGAAAATGGCGAGAAAATTGTTCGATTTTGACGAAGTTCAAGATGACCCTGATGCAGAATCATATCGAAGGGAGAATATCTTCCTTTACACCATACGACTAAAAAATAGTCGGGATGTTATCCTAACTCAGCAGCGGTTCAAATTTGCAAAACAGGATTGCTCGAATGGAAACTAAATCACGTTGGCAACTCTTCATTTTTTCCAAATAGATAGGATCATTTTCTGGAGCATTTATTACAATTTTAAAGCATGGCTTTTATCCTTGGCACCTTCACCGATTGTTTTCCCTTGAATATCAGTGACCTCGCCTTGTTTCCCAATAACCTTGACTCCACCCCGCTTGAGGTCGGACAAAAGCTTCTCAGCCTCTGCCGCTTTTCCAGATTGTTGCTTGTTTGTTATAGAGCCGTGCTTTTGCTTCTTGTGGTCCCGCCTCAATCTCGCCTTTTGTTCACGCGTCATCTCTTCCTTAGAAATTGATACTCCATTTCTCAGATTCAACTCCCCAGGTACTATGCCATCATCCCCGGGAGCATATATCTCTTGTGGTGCAAGCGCTGCAGGACCATTGACAGCACTGCTGGTGGTGGGCTGAGCCTCTTCCATAGTGATAGTCGCTACATCAGTAACCACGTTGATGCTCGCCTGCGGAGCCTTCGGCTTGTAATTCCAGTTAGAGAGCGTATCCAACTGAGAGCTTATAATCTCCCAAAGACTGTTGACATGAGCATGCTCGCGCATCAATTTCTGATTCCTGGGGTCAACGTAATTTGGATCTGTCGACCTCAAATGATCAGCCTCGTAGAGCTCGGCGAGACTCTGTTGTGGTTTGGTATCCTCAAGCTCAAGCTTCGATCGTTCTGTAGACGTTTTGTCGGGAATTCCAGGACGGCGACGTATTACTTCGTCAAATTGCTTTGCGAGAATTCGTTGCTTGACGATCTCTTCAATGCTGCTCGTCAACTCTGCTGTGACAACTGGGACAGGCTTGCCTATTCGCTCGAAATCTAGATCTTCTTCAATGAGGGAATTTACGGGTCTCTCGATTGCTCGAGCTTCGCCGCTGATCATCCACTCCTTCTTGGCAACATTTGCTGCCTCCAAGCGGCGGATCTCATCGGCGATTCGGGCGCGTTGCTTCTCGTGGCTAGAATAGTGACTGGGCGATGCGAGAGCATTCTCAGAGACGTCTTCGTCGTCGGTCGAGGGTTCATCCTCAAAAAGGTCTCGACGAACATCAGCCATCGCTCGGTCAATGTCGCCATCAGAGACCTTGTGAGTTGGCTGCGTATTGGGGAGTGAACGCGACTTTTTCTTCGAAGCCTTCCGTGGAGGTGGCGCAAAGAAATCATCATATTTGATATCGCTGGTGTTGATCCAACTTGTTCCCTCGGGACCGACATGTAATTCGTCATCATCAGAGTCTGAAAGACCGTATATGTCCATGTTATCAAACGTTGGCCCTTCTTCTTCGCTGTCACCTGTGCTGTCATTTCCGTCCTTGACGGGTGGCACTGTTGTCGAGCCCCTCTTTCGGTCCAGCTCAGGGTCTGCAAGGTCAAGTGGATTCGCATGCCAGTCAACTCCCTCACCATCACTGTCGGTATCGTCATCGGGTCCACCCCTAACATCCTGTCTTTCGAATTGTTCAGATTGCCTGTTGAAGTCGTCGATCGAGAAAAAACCATCATTGAGGCCGAAAGCGTCCTCTACATATGTTTCCCGATTGCTTCCATCATATTCGGTTTGGCTAGGCGTTGACTCATCGCTTGACAGCCCATGGTAACTTCCGTCAAGTTCAGTTGAAGGGCTTTGAAAAGTCGCGCTCGCCGTATCACTGCTGTCCAGACTCAAAAGTTCGCTGTCATTTCGAGACTGGCCGTCAGAATCGCTAAATTCCGACAACCCTGCTTTTAAAGCGTGATGGGAGGGTAATTCTAATGAATCTTCCCGTTCGGCAGAACGTTGTTCAGCGGCCCCTTTATAGCAGGTGCGATCATGCTCGAGTTCTCTGAAAGTGGAATCGAGGATTCGGATGGCTTGTTGCCATACTTGATCGGGACTGAACCCTTTCACGTACAACTGCCGTAACTGCAGGGCATGGCCCCCTAGATTCTGCTCGACGTCGGTCCGTTTCCGCTTCCTGTCTCTTCGCTGTCGGCCACATTGGGAGCTGCTGACCGAGAGCGCCAAAGGATTCAGATAGATGGGAACCGAAGATTGAACAGTATCGGTAAGCTCTACCGTGGGGTGGAGGAAAGTCCAAGGAGCCTGGAGTGCCGACTCTAGGGGTGAGGAAACCAAATCACAAGCCAACTCATCACGAGCTGGCTTAAACTGCTGGAAATTATTGCGGTTCATGGTGCAGCACGACCATTACTGGCGTCGAAGATATGAACTGGACTTCAATGACAGCAGAAAAGTCGTTTGACTTCTGTTTGTAGTATCCCCACCGTGCGGAAATCTAATGTCGGCAGCAGGGAAAAAGTGTAAAAACGTGAAAACGCTCGGGCCATCATTTGACGGGTGGAAATTGTTATTCTCACTCCTCTAACATAATTTAGCCTAGCATTATTTCTACCCGCGCTTAATAATCTCAGTTGTATAATTAGTTACAAATACTCATGCTGTCTGACATCTTAGATATGGTTCTCTCTGTAAACCTAAAAAGAAAACTCTAGTAAAAGAAGAAAAGAGTATCTCTTGATATACGACTATAATCAATACCTTCCACTTTAAAGATCTTAAGATTCCTAACATAATATGATATATTCCTAAAAACCCTGGTGTGAGAAAATAAGAAAATAGGCCAACTAGGTTAATATTATAAACTCAGGTCCTAAAATACTTACTTTACTATATAAGAACTAGCATTCCCAAATTAATGATATAAGTGCAAGAGAATGACCATACAAGGAGTGAGAATGACAACTTTCTTTCAAGTAGGCTACTCTGAGCCTGTCTTCCGAGTAGTGCAATACCAGGAGCTATTTATAAATGGATGCTATGTTGTATAGTACCCCAGGCAACTACACCCAGCGCCTCTGGCTAGTGCTATTTTATTAAACTTTTAGTCTATTTATCTATATTATTTTATTGTTCACTTCTGCCTTTACATGATACATATGAATAAGCCGCTATAACTTAAAGAAAATTGAGAATTTGTATCTAAAATTAATTATAACTTATCAGCCTTATCTTTTTACCTTATTCTTCAGTATTTATTCTATTATAATAAATATTGATAATTCGTAATCTTGTTTAATTATTTGAGAAAAGTACTATATCTTTTATTATTATTCTTTAAAAATAATCACAAGATAGTTCTATTATTTTTATATTACAAACTATCTTAGTACAAAAATAATTAATAGCATTAAAAATTACTGTTTAAGGATTGAAATACTTTAAATATTTCAAACCATAATTTTATACTCTTTCAATTAAATATATTATTATTAGTATATATATCAAATTGGTTTTATCAATATTCAAATATAGCAGCCTATCCGCTCCCTCATGTATCCTGATATTCTTCCTTTATATATTCTTATATTATATTCCTATATCTTTATTGATGTCTGGGGTGTGGACTGCTGAATCACATAACCTGAAGGAAAATATAATACTGTAGAATTATGTAAAAAGTTCTTTAGTAACTAAATTAATGAATGATAAAGATTTCATAATTTTTTTATTTAAACTGCTAGTTTCTATAAATTATAAATCTAACTTTGATTTAAATTTTACAAGTTATATTCTTTCTCCTTTTTTAGTATAGAAAATATATTATATATGATTTATTATATCTATTCATTAGAACTGCTATCATTAGAAATAGTTTTTTTAATATTAAGTATATTAAATATTTTAAGCAGATAATAAAATATATAATAAGAAAATAGAAGTAATATAAAAATCTTATAAATTAGCAAATCATTAATATAATCAGATTATTAATTTTATTATATTGGCATATTCATATTAACTATATTATATTTATTAATATTATAATATATTGAAATATTACTATATTTTTAAATAAAGAGTTTAATATATATGACTAAATACCTTTTATTGATATATATAAAGATGAGGTTAATGTTTATTTTTTGAAATACAAAAAATACTTCATTAATATTATAGCTATTTATAAAAAGGATTATATATTTTCTAGAATTAAACATTTATATTTTTATAGAATATCTGAGTTATAAAGAAAGTTCTTATTTAGATATTTTATAAGAATATTAAATAAGAGTTTATAGCTTTATATATAATTCAAAAAATAATAATAGGGTATATTAATTTTAGTATTTTATTTTATATTTATATAATTCTTTATAATTAAAGTTTCAATCAGGATTTTTAAAGTAAAATTATAATTATTCTTAAAAAGATAGAAATAAGAATAAAATTCAAGAAATCTAATTATATAGTTTACTAGTATATTCTTGTTCTTAATATGAACTTAAAAAATATATATAAAACTCTGAATATTTTAAATAGGAGAAATTTTTTTATTAAAAATATATATTTTAAGAAAAAATTATTTTATATTTATAAAAACTATAAGATAATAATAATAGTAATAATTAGTATATTTTTATTTTATTTATTTTATCAAATCATAATTTAAATAAATATACTTTGATTGATAACTCTAATAATAAAAAGACTATTTATATATTGAAATATCAATACAATCTAGTAGCTCTAGAATATTTTTTAATTAATAGAAATATCTTACCTATACTCTTTACTTATCTTAATAATTATAAAACTAAACATAATGATTTATTTATCTTAATTAGATATAGTTTTTAAAGTATAAAAATATTTTATATTTTACAAATAAACCCTTATAAAACTATTTGAATTATATATATAGTTATAAACTAATCCTCTATAGGCTAGTTAACATCCTAATTAGGATTTTATTTTTCAGATTTTTTTTAAGAATTTCCTAGTTGATAAACTGACTTAGTAAGTGCTATCAACAGCAGAAGCTGATAAACTATCTGGTACTAGAATACTCTATATTCTAGCCTATCTAGATTCTTGATTTATAAAAAAATTCTTGAAAAGATACTAGTAAGAATCTTTAAAAAATTTATATACAAAATTAAATATTATTAAAAGATATTACCTATTATTGATTAAAGAATCTATATAAATTGTTTTAATTAAAATCAAAGATAGCTATTCAAGAAGTTAATTAGTGAATATTATAAGATATATAAAATAGGAAAATAGGAAAAAGATATATATCAAATTATATTTTTAATTTTTATTTAAGTAAATTTTATATTATATTGTAAAGGATTTTAATTTATACTAAAAATAAAACTTATACTAGATTTAAATCTAAAATAAAGTAAAATATAGAACTATTACTAGTATAAGTTACCAGTAAAGAAGAGAACTAACTGTCCTCCTATTACAGAAAGTGTCTTTCATCCACACCACCACAGTACTTTACATCATAGCCATACTTTGTAGTGATTGGCTACCATCAAGCATTAATTACCAGTCAAATTCAGAGTCAATGCATCCTCAGGTCATACGTCATCTTTTAATAATAACCGCAGCCACGAGATGACAACGTCACTCTGACGGCAAGGAAACAGTAATACATGATCCCATTTCTTCTCTTAGGTAGGCTGCTAGGAAGCTCTAAGATAAGAGTGAACGAACCCCTGCTGTCTTCACACTTATTTTGGTCGCTTCTATAACCGAAACGTCTAGAGACTCCAGTCTCGCCGATATGCAAGAATATACCGAGAGATCATCTCAGGGCAACTCCTCCCAATTCAAGCCTGGTAAACGTCATATGAAGCATTGAGTCTGACTAGGGTCTTACCGATCTCACAGGCCATGAAATTCCCATCCAACACCAGAAGAAGCCTGGCCTACAAGCCGATCTAGAACAGCCGAAACCAGCCTCAAGTTGCATACCCGATGAGGAAGGTGGCTACCAAAGCTACAAGGCAGCAGGGAAGCTGGTTGGTAAGCGTGCCGTAATCACCGGCGGCGACTCGGGGATTGGACGTGCTATAGCCATACTTTTCGCGATGGAAGGAGCGACAAGTCTTATAGTTCACTTGCCGGAAGAAGACAAGGACGCACAAGAAACAAAAAGAAGGGTGGAAGAAGCTGGGCAGGAGTGTCATTGCTTGGCAACCGATCTTCGCAAAAGAGAAAATTGCCGCAGAGTGATCGATGCCGCACTAGAAAAACTAGGTGGCATTGATATTCTGATAAATAATGCCGGAACGCAGAATATGATTGACGACATCAAAGATCTGGAAGAGTAAGTCGGATGACACCTTGCGTGTGTATTTGAAACATAACACCCTCTTAATTTATCGAACGAGCTGTCGAAGTCTCTCATCAATTGACCCCATTCGCTGACAAGAGCACAAAAGGAGTCAGTGGGAAATGACATTTGACACCAACATCCACCCTTTCTATTATCTTTCCAAATATGCATTACCCCACATGGAAAGTGGATCGACCATAATCAATTGTGCATCTGTCAACGCTTATATCGGTCGGCCTGATCTTCTCGATTATACATCAACAAAAGGTGCAATTGTTGCCTTCACACGAGGTCTGTCTAACCAGCAAATTAAAAACGGCATTCGTGTGAACTGTGTCTGTCCAGGTCCAGGTGAGCTTAGACAAAGATCTACCTATGTTAGTGCCTTGGATGCTAATATGGTGATGCCCAGTTTGGACCCCACTTATCCCCGCTACCATGAATACTTCTGCAATGGAGCAGTTCAGCTCTGTTCCAATGGGTCGTCCAGGACAGCCAAGTGAGATCGCCACGTGCTTTGTTTTCCTTGCGAGTATGGACAGTAGCTATATTTCTGGGCAATGCTTGCATCCAAATGGAGGCGTTGTGGTGAATGGGTAACCACCCCTCAAGGGTGTATATTCAGATGGCCAAGCGTATACTTACAAACACATCAATCTTCACATGTTTCACATAGGATACTAGAAACCGCCTAGTGTAAATAGTATGTCACGTGTATAAGCTCTTTAAAAAAACGAAAAGTTCTTGAGTTCATCTTTCTGGTAGAAAAGTTTTCGCCGCTATTTGAACCCCTAATTCAACTAACTTGACACCAACACAGTACTTGGCTCGAAGACTGCGAACTCAACGACGGTACCACATGCGTGTGATCCTGGTGTGTCTCATCTTCTTTTGAAGTTGAAAGATTCCGTACATTAGTGCCTCGGACGTGGGCGGGCCTTGGATCTTAAGGTTAGTTCGCAATACTATAATAACGTTGGTAGGGCAGAACGAACATCCAGGGACATAGACATCCACGGGCACGATCCTGTCGCACCCACGAACAACGGAGTAGCTATAGTGATAGTACCCCCCACCATTCGCACAGCTTCCCATACTGATGACCCATCGAGGATCAGGCATCTGATCGTAAACTTGTCTAAGAGCGGGCGCCATCTTATTTGTCAGGGTACCAGCTACGATCATGACATCGGACTGTCGTGGAGAAGCTCTGAAAATAATTCCCAGGCGATCTTGGTCATATCTCGGTGTCGAAAGATGCATCATCTCCACGGCGCAGCAGGCAAGTCCAAAGGTCATGGGCCAGAGCGAGCTCTGCCGTGCCCAATTGGCAACTTGGTCAAGAGTAGTCCTGTAAAATATTATTAAGATGCGCAAATTGAGAAAAGCTAGCTGGGATACAGACAGCACATATTGCATTGCACCCTCCTTCTTCTCCTGGCTAGGCAATGGTACCTCTTGTCGTACCTTGCCAGAAGCAGTGAGATGCTGGCCAGACTGCTGCTGCCGCTCGAGTGCTGTCGCCGATTTGATAGCTGATGTTGAAAGCCGTGACATTTGCTGAGGCCGGAAGAGGCATGATGCCGCACGTGGTCGCACTGCTCGGTTGTTAATGGATGACTAGCCAAGAAAGACTGAACAGCTGCCTACCATGCAAAGCGCCTAAGACAGCGCGCCCGGTGAAAGGAAACATGGTGGTAAGAAGCTCCTGAAGCGCTTCTGAAGGATAGGCTTCCTCGCCGTGTTCAAATAGCAGCAATACAGGGGATGAGGGTGTAACGGTAAGGTTGCAAGTCGCAGTGGCAATGAGATAATGGCAAAGTAAAAGGGTTAATTTGGATGGCTGTTCTGCACTGATGGTACCAATGGATTACTCTTTGATTGTTTTACTGTAATAATACAGTTGTCGCCGCATACTGATGGACAGCGAACGGGGCGATGAGTGTAAGAGCGGGTAAGATGATCGCAAAGATATATTTCTGTTACCACGTGATTGTGTAAGTTCAATTCTAGGCCAATTTATTGGCCGGCTCTCCCGAATGTACAGTGACTACAAGGACTCGCCGACTCGGCACCGGCACCGGCTTGAGTCCAGGCAGAGCTGCGTTAGGTAGGCCCGCCAGAGGCCCGGTCAGGCGAAGCATATAGGCTTACTCAGGTACCCTCCACCGCGGCAGACTGACTTGTTAACTATCTGATTTCAGCAAGGTAAGCAAGCTTGAAGTACTACGGAGTACTTACCCGTAAAATGTCTGCCAGTTGCCCAGTGTTAAGTGACCGTTTCGAACGGGTCTAGTCTTACACTCTCGGATTTCGAATTTGTTAATTCTTTCAATGCTGAAAGCTGATTACGTTGCCTTACCTAGGTATGCTTGTATGTGTATTCAGAAAAGTGCCAGTCGCTAGGCGAGGAACTATTTTGCCGTGTACAATACATGCACACAGGGTGGGACGCTATTACCTCAACAATTTTCAAGCTTTATGAGGTCCGACACCTCCTGAAGTGCGAAACTGAGAATCACTGCGAAGATGCCTAAAATTGCGTGCATCGGTGTAATTGGGAAAGCTGTATGTTAATCTATTTGGGGAGCCGGCCAGATGCTAATGCGGCCTAGGATAATCCATTACATGTAGCATTGTTCCCTCCATATCTCAGTTCGACTGTCGAGTTCTCCTTCCTCGTAAACTCCTGCTTGGATATCATTGAATTACGACGCAGACAACTGTCCATTGATCAAGATCTTGGCCTTTTGCAAGCCGTGGATGAGAAATTGGCGGCATACGGATGGCTCACTACTACTGGAGTGAAGCTGCTCGTCATAGTTGACCTAGTTGGCCAACCAAATAGTCCAAGCGAGCTCAGGGAGTCGTCAAGCGTTATACTGAAGGAGCCAGACCTTAAATCAGTATGTTATACATGAATGTTGTGGTCATTTGGTCATGAATGCATAACTAATCGCTTGGGGCTTTAGGTATTCCGGTCGCTTCAAGATGCCTACGTACAACTACTGCAGAATCCATTCTATGCCCCGGATGAACGTGCCGACATCTTCAAGCCTTCTGCCCAAGTAACAACTTTTCCTCAGATTACAGACAGAAGATTCGTCAAGGAGGTCATACGAATTGGTGAGTCATGGGCATGATTTGGGTCTCCACATTAAGGGCGAAAGGCCAGTGCGTCATGGCATTACCATGATCAGACATCACAGACTAGCATAGTCCGACATACGTTTGATCTTCACTTGGTGATGGATCTTTTCAATTAAAGCACTACTGAACATTACTGAGGTGCTTTGGGCCAGCGCCTCTGTTTTGCTAAAATACCCGTTACTTAAAAGTCACTAGTGAGTGGAAGCTAAAGGTTTCGAGTCTAAGCATGCCCAGGCCATGCCCAGTATTAGCTCATAGCCTCCCGGTGAGGGGAGACGCAAGCTTGCTAAAAGGGCCCAAGGCTAAGATAAGCCACAACCATAGAGTATGGTTTTCTGCGCGATGACAAGAGGGGAGAACTAGAGCCAGCTTGCCCTAGTTTTTAGTCACCAGTCTCTGCAAGTCACTTAGAATATCCTGAAGCTCCTGAGGATTGCAAATGGACCAGACACCGCCTCCCCTGACCATGACCTTACCTACTCCTTTACCGACCAGATTCTGGCCAACTTTCCCTGGGCCGATACCGATCCAACGTGTCACACCGTGCTCCTGATCTAGATATCGAATGCTATCCCACCACCTGACAGTTTCAACGCACTGTCGGGAAAGGAGGGTCTTCAATTCCTCTCTTGAAGTGAATGGCAAACCTGAAACATTTGATACACATTGCATTCTGGTTGGAAATCTGATGTCAACATGCTCAAGGGCATGTCGCATATAGTCAGCAGCCGGTGCCATGATAGGGTTGTGAAACGGACTCTCGCATTTTAACTTCACCGCGCGTGGATCGTGGCCCCCGAATTGACGAAGCTGGACTATCAGGGTTCTGATTTTCGGAATATTGCCGCTAAGTACGATTTGATTATTGGAATTAACATTCGCAATCATGACCTCCTGAAATGCGAGGGCCTTGTAACCCGTATCGTCTTTCGATGCTGGGTGCGCAAGGCCAAGAAAATCATGGATGGTTTCCAACAACTCCGGCAGGCGATCAGGCTCGCATACAAGAGCTATCATGCCATGTTCATCTCCTGTTCTTTCAGAAACTTCTTTTGTGCACTGAGACATGATCTCTGCGCGGCGTCTGACTAATCTCAGCGCGTCGCCAAACTCGAGGAACCCCCCAGCAACTAGGGCAGTAAATTCCCCCAGGCTATGACCAAGTGTAACATCCGCAAGTGTATGTGAACTGAACCCGAATTCCTCTTCTAGTATTCGGAGTATCAAAATGGATGTGGCCATTATGGCGGGTTGTGAGTTTTCGGTCTTATTCAGCTCCCAGTTCGGGCCCTGGCGCATGATTTGTGATAATGGGTATCCCAATGTTTTATCCACATCGTCCATCAATTTGTTGAATATCCTCGGAAACATATCGGCCCAGGGACTTGCCATTCCCACACGCTGAACCCCATGACCTGTGAGCAGAACTGGTCAGAAGCTAGGGTAGAGCTAAAAGTGAGGGCACCCAAACCAGGGAAGAAAAGTGCTGTGCGTAAAGGTGTTTTGAGAAGGGAGCATCGGTTGCGGATAATTGCATGGGTTTGCAGATAGCGTCGGTGTCCTACTACTTTAGAAGCAGACTTCAATTTTGAAGAGATTGCCGGTGGCATGTTTCTTAGTATTCAGGAGTTCAACAACGTGTAGAGCTTGTGCATGTACACAATTTTGTGAGCATGTGGGCATCGTGAACTGTGTCAGTGGAATCTTTCTAGCTTTTTTGAAGTGAAGTGCAGAGGGAAAGGTCTAATGCCAGCCAGTACACCCAGCAGTAGCTCAACATCTGTAAAAAAGAATATGCACGTGACTGATCTACCTAAGTACATTGTACCATGTGACCTTTTACTAGCTCCTGTTTATCATTAGTTAACTTCTTTAAATTAAAAGACTGAGTACAACAGCGACATATATAAAAGTATTACTATTCTGCTGGAGTGTCTTTTATTAACTAAGTAAATTAAATATATATTCTACATTTATACTATAACTATTTATTTAAATAATATTCTGATACAGATTATTTATTTAAATATGATTATGATTAAGATTATATATTCTTATATAGATAGAAATAAATTAGAGGTAATATATATCAATAAGTCAAAATAGACTTTTCTTCTTTATATTATACATGAATTATGAATATTTATTTTTTAAGTACTATATTGTTAATAAAGAAGTTTTTTATGTTTCTTATTTTATAATCTAATTTTTAATAAATAAATACTATACTATATCTATATTTCAATTAATATAGTAACTATAGAGATAATTAAATTAGATATATTATATTATATTATTATTTTATTCATATTTACAACTATATAGATATTAGTATTATATCATATTATTTTTATTACTTCGATTAATATTATATATTTATATGAAACATAGCACCTCTTGTACAAATAGATAAAACAATAAAATTTTTCTAGTATACTGGTTATATATATATTCTGAGATATCTTTTAATCTTAACTAGATCTGGCTATAAATACCTGAGAATATAAAATCAGGAGAAGATTATTAATAATAGTATTTATACTATATTATAATTGTTCTTATTGTTCTTTTATATATATTATCTATATTATATATATTATACTTATTAAATATATCATATATACTGTCACGGTACAGACTTAGAACACACAGTCTATCTAGTATGCCCTGCCTACCCTATCCGCCTGAGTATACCGCTGAACCTAACTATTCTGTATATAATATATGATTTATTTAACCTCCTGGTTTATGTTAATTCTGTTATAACTATTTAAAATATATTTTATTTATAAATCTAAAAATAACCTAATCTAAGTAGTTAGTTGAAAATTAAGAAAATTATTATTAAAATCTACTAGTTTAAATTATTATATATATTATTTCTACTAGTTTATATTTTAATATTATATATTTTTTTTTAAAAAATAGTAGTTTAATAAGATATTAATAATTTTATAATTTTTTTATAATACTAAACTTTTATAAAAAAACTGATTTAATATATAATCAAATATTCTAAAGAATAATACAATTATTATACCTAGATTTATATCTTTATTATTAAAATAAATTATAAAAAAATAATTTAAATAAATTATAATTACTTATAATACTATTATGATTACTTAAATAAAATAAATTCTAAACTTAAATTATTAATTTATAGAAGTAACTATAATTTAAGATATTAATATAAAAATCTAATATAAATTAAAATAATATTTATTAAAAGTATCTATACTATTATTTTTATAATAAATATTTTAATTTAGATTTCTAAATCTATTATTAAAAAGTTATTAGCTATTTTAGTGGAAATAATTATATTAATTAATTCTAAATTTTTTATCTCTATTCTTCTCTCTAAATATTTATTTAATTTTAATAAATTCAATAATAATTATATTAATTTCTACTATTTTAATGACTAGATTTAAAAAAAATTAAAAATTAATATAAATTATTTTACTACTTCTACTATTTATAAAATCTATATTATTAATTATTTTAAAAATAATTCTATACCTAAATCTAGCTATATACTAAAAATAAAGAATATATATTTTTTAATCATTTAGATATTTTTACTTTTCTAGAATATTTATTTAAAAGTTTTGATAAATGATATTATTTAAAATAGATTATTTAATTTATACTAGAGATACTAAAACTTTTATAATTATTTTATTAAATTTTAAAACTTTATTTATAAAATTAAAATATATCTAAATATACTCTATTCTATATCTAAATAAAATATTAATTATAAATCTATATTAATATTAGTAAATGATATATTTATAAAAAGTAATTTCATAAACTTAATTAATTTATTTTTTATAAAATTTAAAGAATTATTATTTTTAATACTCCATTAATATAAGTATCTAAATATATTTTTAAAGATTTATTATTAGTATTATTATTTTATATATTTTTTAAAAACTATAAATCCTAATATAAAGATTTTAAAAAAGTTATAATTTCTAATTATAGTTTTAGAAATTCTTTTTTACTATTTATTACTATATCTTAAATTTATTTATATAAATTATAGTAAATATTTTTATTACAGATAAAATTATTATCTAATTAAAGATTATCTAGAATTTAATATATATATTCTATATATAATATTTCATTATTTATTATTAAAATTTTTTTAAATTTATTTATTTTTCTAATATTACTTATTTTTTTAATAATTTATAATTAATAATTTTATATAAAATAATTTATTTCTAGTTTTATAAATATTATAATTTTATTTTTTATTTTAATTAGAATATCTTTACTCTCTAGATTCTAGTAAATAACTAAAAAAATAAACTTACTTGAATTATTAATAAATTGAATTTTTAGTATAATTATATATTATTTTTAAAATTATTATTAGAGAATTTTCTAAAAAGAAATTCAAAAAATTAATTTAATAATTATTTTTATTATTCTAAATCTCTGAGAGTTAAATATTCTAATATATACTATAATTAATATTAAATATTCAATATTTAAAGTAATAAATAAGAGCCATATTAAGATTTATAAAATAATTCTAAGATTTAATAATTAATAAAAGAAATTAAATTAGATTATTTATTATATTTAAATGACTTTAAAAATATATATTTTATTTAATTACTTTTAGATTTTTTGATTTTTCAATTTATATTATTAAATTTATTATAATATATTTTTAAATAAATCTATATAATATATAATATTTCTTTAAAACTATATAAATATAAATATTACTATATTAAAAACTCAAAAAAATTTATTTTATTAATAATTTATATTATCTATATTTATTAAAATATTTAATACTTATTATAACTCCAGTTCAAATTAATAAAGCCTTAGAAAATATTATTAAATTCAAAAAAATTATATTATTTAAAAACTTAATAAATTTATAAATATTCTTTTTTAAAAAAACTAAGAAATTATTATTATATTATAATTATAATTATATAATTATTTTAAAGAAGAAAAAGTTATTTTATTTATTTTTTATATAATATATTCTAGAAATAATTATAAATTCTCCAGAAATAATTAATAAATAATAATTAATAAATAATTTCAAAAAGAAATTATTAATTTTAGTTTATTATCTATAATTCTATTTATATTATTTATTAAAAAATTTTAAAACAACTTATAGTTTTGTATAAATTACTAGATTTTAAATATTGTTTGTATTAAGAATTAATATCTACTTTTATTCATAGAAAGAATTCTGAATAATTTAAAAAAATAAAATATTTTATTAAAATTAATATTATTAGTATCTTTAATAATATTAGAATTAAATAAATTGAAATTATTTAATTTTTTTAGATTTATTAAAAACTTTATAAAATACAAGTATTATTATTTAAATCTATTAAAATCTTTATTATATTCTAATATTATATTAATAATATTCTAAAAAACTATCTACATATTTTGATAATGTTCTAATTTATAATTATGTCTAATCTAAATACTTTAGATATATCTACTAAATCTTATAAAAATATTAAAAACTAGATTATATATTAAATTATTAAATTAAAAATTTATAATATCTAAAATTAAGTTCTTAGATTTAATTAAAAATCATAATAAGTTTTAAAAAAATCTTAAAAAGATATAAATAATAGTCTTGTAGCTAATTATAATCTATATAATAAATACATAAAATTATCTAGATTTTAGTAATTTTTACTAATAATTTATTTAAGATATTTTTAAATTAATAATTTTATTTATATACTTAATTAAAAAGAATAATTTATTTAATTAATTTTAAGTTTATTAAAAAATATTTAATAATTTAAAAAATATTTTTATTAAGATTCTAGTATTATAATTCTTTAACTAGATTTAAAATATTATCTTAAAAATAAATACTTCAAATTTAAAGAAATTTTATTTCTAATCTGAATTATAATAAATTACTATAATTTAAAATATTTTATATTTATTAAACTACTAAATTATTATTTAATTCAATAGTCTAAATTTTTATTCTATTTTAATTTTAAGATCATATATAAATTAGATAAATATAATATCAAATCTAATAATTTAATTAGAGAATTAGAAAATCTTTTTAAAAAAAAGAATAACTATTTATAATATTAAAATTAGATTATTCTGAAAAGGATATTTAAATCTAGAACTACTAATTCTACTAGAAAATTTGTAAAAAATATTTATTAATAATAAAAATAATTTTACTATAAAACTAGAAAAATCAAAATTCTTTATCTTGATTAAATATAGACTTTCTTTAGAATTAGAAGAAAAGATATTATTATTAATTATTAAAAATTAATAAGATTTATTTTTGAACAGAAATAAAGTTTTTAAATATTTTTAATAATATAAACCAGTTAATATATTACATATAAATAAAATAAATAAATTTATAAAATCTTAAAAATTTTAGATACTCGTAAAGACTATTATCTAAAAATATTATTAGTATTATATAAAAAGGATTTTTATTTTATAAAAACTAATTATAAGTACCTAATAATAAAAAGATTAAAATTAGTTTAATATAATTAATCTATAATAAATCTACCTCTAGATATACTAAAAAAATTTAAATATATAAACTTTTACTATAAAAATACTACTAGTCTAATATCTATTATTATATAATTCAATAAATAAAGAAATATTATATATATATATTAATAAATTATATTATTTTAAGAAATTAAATAAAAAATTCTAAAATTATTACTTATTTTGAAAAATACATTTAATAAAATATATATATATATATATTATATTTACTAAAAAGCTAGAGTTATGATACTATATTAATCATTATTAATTATTTAATAGAAATAGAGTATTCAATTTTCTATGATTTAATTATTAATATTATTACTTTTATAATAATATATATATAATATATATAAAGACTAAATAACTTTTTATAATTATTTTCTTTTAATAAAAATTCTTATTTTATTTGTAGAAGTATTTAATTTAATAATTAGATATTATTAATAAATCTTTTATTACATATTATTGTAAAATCAATAACTAAATAAAATAAAATAATATTATATTTAAATAATATTTTTATTTATATATAAATTATTTAAATATAATCAAAATAACTTAAATATATTTTATATTTAATAATGATTTATTAATTTCTATTAATGAAGATTTTTTATTTAAATAATATTAATTATTACTACTGTATATAAGAGTTAATAAATTTAAAAATCAGAAGATTAAAAAATTTTTAATTTTATATAAAGTTATAAAAAATATAAGTATTCTTAATTAATTTATATAATAAATTAAATTGAATATCTAAATTTTATAGTTAAACTAGTCTATTATTTTATAAATATTTATCAAATAATTAAGAATTTTTATTATTCTTATTTTAATAGACTTCAGCTTATATCTGAATAAAATTTTATTTTATAAAAGAAATATATCAATATGATATAGATTTAGAATATCTAATTTATCTAGTATATTTTATTTATTTTATTTACTTAAGTATACTACTGATCTTAATTATTTTATATATAATATATAATATGTCTAATCTTCTGATTTATTTTAATTTTATTATAGCCTTTTAAGTTATATTTTATATATAAATTTAAGAGTAGCCTAACCTAAGTAGCTAGTTAAGAATTAAGAAAACTATTATTAAGACCTGCCAACCTGACTTACTATATCTACCACCCCTACCAGCCTGTATCTTGATATATACTTACTTATAATATACTCTACCTGTTAATTAATAAATCTTTTTAAATAACCTTTTAAGTTAATAAAGTAACCGGAAATCTTTGAAAAATCTAAAATATCATCTATCCTATAAATAATATAATCTTATTTATAATTAGGTAAAACCTTTTTTTATATTTTTAATTATATTTTTAAAATTATTTAAGTAATAGTTCTATAGTTCTATAATCAAATTAAAAAGTAAATTAAAAAGTAAAAAAAATATATAATCTATTGAAATAAAAATAAAAAAATATTTGAATAAATATCTAAACTAGTGTAGAAATAGTAATTCAAGTAGTATATATTAAATTAATATTTTAAATATAATATAAACTAAGTGTTTATATAACTATTTAAAGAAATTTTCGAAAGAATAATTTGAAAATATAAAATAAGATATTTTAGGATTATAGTAGTTAATAATGATAATTATTAATTAATTAGTAATATAACTAATTCTTTATTGCTAGATACTATATAACAAATGAAATAACAGCTCTAAAAATAAATAAATATTTTATTACTCTAAAAATATATATAACTAATATTGAAAAATACAGAGTTTTAATATATTTTTTTAATAAAATTAATAATAAAACTAGTAGTAATAGAACTAGTAATATTAATAATTATTTTTATTTTCAAATAGTTATTATCACTTCAAATATTCATATTTATATAAGTATTTATATAGTTATTCTCATAGCTAAAAATAGTATAATCTTGAATTCTGTAAAATGAATTTATATATGATAGAAAAAATCAGATATCTCTATTTTATTATAATTTATAAGTATTTTATTATAATTAATAAGTATATTTACATAAACTAATATTTAACTAATATATACTTACTACTTAATTTAAAAAACTTATATACAAACAAATTAATATATATAAAACTTCTGTAGACTGTATATGTATATTCTTTTAATTTTCAATTAGATTAAAAGCTATTTATTTTGTAAATTTAAATCATCTTTTATAAAGAAATATTTATATGAATATATCTATTTAGATCTTTATACAGAATATTATTTAGAAATATAAAATATCTCTTTTATTAATATCTATGATTACTTATTTTATTATATAAGTTTATTTATATCTAGAGTTTATTATTTATAAATATTACTTAATAAAAAAGACTATTATAAATAATCTTTTAACTCAACGAGATAGTACTTTATTTATATAATAATATTTTATAAATAAGTAAAGAAAGAAAGAAAGGAAAATAAAATATTTTAATATACTTAAATTAAAAGATTCTAGAAATACTAAATCTAAGAATATATACTTTTTTGAATTTATTTATATAAGAATAATTAACCTAATTATAAAGATCACAGAAATAAATAATAAATTTAATAAATATTATTCATTTTAACTTCATTAAAATAATTAATTATATTAATAAATCTGAATACGTTTTTAACTATTCTTTTATTAGTAGATAAGTTTTAAAATAAGATAAAAAATAAATCACGACAAAACTCTAAAAAAATAAATTATATACAGTATAAAATTAAATATATATATATAGTATTTTTAGATCTTGTTATCTTCGACTCTAATAGTCCAGAAGATTCTTATAATTGTACTAATATTTAAAATAATAATAATACATATATTATTCTTATTAATCCTGAAGTAGTCATTATATATGATATTTATAATATAATTTTTATATCTTATAATTAATTATACAAACATATTTTTTATACTATAAAATTTATAATAGCAAAAGTGACTACTTTTAGAATACTCTTTTTAATATTATTATACTTAGTTAATACATACAGTAAGTAAATATTCTATAATATATTTAAAAGATAATATATCAGGTATTAGTGTTTACCTAAAAATGATATTTTATATAATTTTTAGTATATATTTTCTATATAAATAGAGAAATATATTACTAGATATTTAATTGAATACTTTTACACTTATTTATATAATAGTAAAAACTTTTATTATTAATAATTCTAAATTTGAACTTAATTTACTTATTAGTATAAATATACTTAATTGAAAAAATAATGTTTTTAATTATATTATTTAAATAATCAGCTTTGGTAGATATAATAATTTCTCTATTATAATATAAATCTAAGTAAAATATAATTATATTAATATTCTAGTATATATTAAAAAATATATATTAGTTAAAATTAAAGTTAAGATCTACTTAATTACTAATTTTAATTATATTTTCAAATTATATAATAGTATAGGTTTATCTATGTATATATATTCAGTGAATTTTCAATTTCTTATAATAAATTAATAAAATATTTTCATTAATTATAATTGAATATTATTCCTGTATAAATATAATTATAGATAATGAATATTTTATAATTTTATAATATTAATAAAATATATCTAAAGCTTTACACCTAAATCTAAGTATTTAAATAGATACATATATATATAATACTTATAATTTCAATTATACTTAATATTAAGCCTAGTAATTAGTAATTATATTTTATATATACTCATTATATATATGCTAATAAGTAATTTAGATATACTTACTATATATATATTAATAAATAATTTAGATTTACTTATTTACTTGGGTATAATTTATTTAATAATAAATATTAATAATATTCTTATCTAATCTTAATTCAAGTTATAAAGTCTTATAAAAATTAAAGAATAAATTAAAGAAGAATAGAATCTATAGTTAAACTTAATTTTTATAATATTTAAGAATCAAGTTATTATAATAATAATATTAGTATTATATATAAAGATTTAAAGATAATTGTATATTTTTATAAATTGTTAAAATATATGATATATAAACTAAACTAGATAATTCAAGTATAAATATTATTAAGATTTTTAGAAAAAAATTAGATATAAATCATTTTCAATCCTGTATTTATTATATATCTTAAAAAAATCATTAACCTATTAATAAAGTTTTAGATTATTTACAGATATAAAATAGATTTCTATTTCTATAAATATATATTCTAACTACTTATCTAGTATTTATTATGTAGAGATATATATCTAATTTTAATAGGCTTAGTAAATTATCTATATAAAAAGGATGTATAATTATTAATGTATATAATAGAAATTATAAAAGTAAATCTGATTTTTATCTAGTTTTATTTTAAAAAAGAAATTTTTTTAATTATTTATATTTATATTTATATTATAGTAATAAATACTTATATATTTTTTTACTTATACTATTATAATTATAATTATTATATATTAAGAGTAGGAATAGTTTATTTGATATATTTATTCTCAGAATCTTTTACTGACTACATTTTATGAATATAATTATAAATATATTTTTATATTATTTACTTAAAAAAAGTATTTTATACTCCTAAATTTAATTTTAAAAAACTTTTTTAAACTAATATATATATTATATATATTATAATATATATAATATATATTAATTTTGTCTGTTTAGCTATGTGATAAATTTAAAACCTATTTATATATATTCAATCTTTTACAATTCTTTCTAAAAGTTTATTCACTAATATATTTATCTATTCATTTACTTTATACTTTACTAGGATTAATAGAATTATTAATTAATTTAATTACAGTATTATTAATAATAGTTAGTACTATTATTTATTACTAGCTTTAGGTATAATATCAAGTTGCTAATATCTTTTTTACTTATTTATTTAATCTTTTTTATTTTATTAATTTATTCATTCTTATAATTTATTTATTAATTCCTATATATATTTATACTGTAGATAGACTGTTACTCTAATAATACTTATTATAAAAATAATAAATATTATTATCATATAAATAATTAATATAATAATTCTATCTATTATATTAATAATACAACTTTTTATAAGAATTTATATATTATTTTTTATAATTATCTAGATAATTATAAAATAATCAATTTATATTTCTAATAATTGTAGAATTTATATAATAAAATAATTTATAATAGTTAATAATAGTCTTAGTTACTTTAATAATAGTTATTATTATAATTATCTTGGTTATTTTAATAATTATTATAATTATAGTTATACCTATAATACTAGTTATCTTGTTATCAACTATATTATTTTTAACCTTGTTATTAGTTTTGATAATGATATAATTAATAAAAATTTAAATCTAATAATACTTATTCTTATAATTATAACATATATTATTATTAATTACTTTAAAAAAGTTGGTTCTATAAAATAAATAGATATTTCTATTTATTATATTCTTAGAGTGTTAATTAACAACAGTTCTTGAATTAATAACTAGTTATATTTTCATTCATTAGTACAATTTCTATTTTAATATTTTCTATAGAAACAGAAATATTTATAGTTTTAAATCTAGTTATAGAAACTAGTATAAAGTTTATAAGAAGTATTATTATATTAATATTTATATTTATATTTATTAATAGAGTAAATAAGTTTTTTTTATTTTTACTATTCTTTATAATATCAATATAAAAATTGATTAATAATTATTAATTTTATAGATCAAGTCAGGTTCATAAATAGAGTGGCTTAACCTGACCGTTATACCTTAACCTTAACCTGACCTTAACCTGGCGGTCAGGTTAAGGTATAAAAATCAGATTAACCGCAGGTATAACGGTTAACCGCAGTTAACTGTTATATCTGAATCAGGCAGAATCAGGCAGAAACTATGCCAAATTAGGCAGAATCAGGCAGAATCAGGCAGGAATCAGGCAGAAATATTCTACTGTTTTATACTGCCTTCTTAAATAGGCTTAATTGCCGAGAAATTTAACCCGCAGATTAACTATTAGTTAACCTGGGTAGGAATATATATTTCTTATACCTGACCATTAACCTGCAGTCAGGTATAAAAGTTTTGATTAACCTGACCTGACCTGGCCGTTAGCCACTCTATTCATAAATAAATAAATATTAATTCAATTTTATAAATAAATTATTTAATTATAGAAGTTATTTATATATATAGTTTAGATATAATATACTATATCTGAAGCAAATCAGTTGATTAAATTAATATTTATATTATTAAATTTATTATTATCTATATTAGAATAAAAGAAACTAATATCTCTAGACTTGATTTCTTATATAATATAGATATTATTCCTAATATTACTATTTTTAGTATTTTCATTAATCTTTCGATAATTATAGTTATGATTATAGTTTTAATCTTTATTTTGATTATAAGTATAATCATAATTACAGTTTAATAGAATAGTCTTACTATCTGTAAAAATATTTATTTAAAAAAATCTATGCATATAAATAGTTTGATAATTGTCTTGTAATAAATATAAAAAATTAACTTTTAATAAATAAAAAAATTCTATCTATAATATAAAGAAGATAATAAATTAAACTATAGATATAATCTAGATAAAAATATAAGAAATATAAAAGAATTTAATAGTAAAAAATAAAAAAAGAATTTAATTAGTATGATTGATAAATATAAGATTATATTTATAGATAATCTAAAAAACTTCAAAGAAGATTAGACATATTTTATTATCTTAATATAGTAAAAGGATATTTTAGATATCTTAGTATATTTAAATATTCTCATATAATAAAACTCAACATTAAGATTTTTAAAATATTTATATTAGTAGAATACAGAGTTAATATTATAATATAAAATAATAATACTATTAATTATTTGGATAATTATCTTAATAATTATTTTAAGTATTTTTATATATTTAATAGTCTTGATTATATATATTTTAATAATTTTAATTAATTAATAAAGAATATAAATATAAACTATCTTTAGCCTATTTAGTTAAAATATAGAATACTTTATAAATTATACATTCATTAAAGTTTTATAATAGTAGATATAGATCTTTTCTTTAAAATTCAAATATAGAAGTAGCAGAAGTAAACTGATAAATATAAGATAATATATTATTATTAATTTATTCTTAAAAAATAAATACTTAATTTTATATTATAATATTTAATTATTTAATATAGTAATTTTAAGAATATCTAGATAATTTATTTATTAAATAATTAGTATATTTAAAGATAAAATATTCAATAAGAAAAACTAGTAAAATATAAAATAGAACTAATATAAATATATATAAGTATATATAAAAATATATATAAAAGATTAGTAATACAGAGGATAAATTCTTAATTAATATAAAAACATATTTAAAACATAAGTAGTTGGAATTTTTAATTTAATATAAATAATAATATATTATATATATTACTTGACAGAAATAAATATAAAATATAAAATATAAATCTAGAACTAAGATACTAGATAAAAAGAAAAAATATAACTAGAAAATACAAAATATAGGAAGAAAAATAAATAATATAAAAATATTTTATAATTAGATAAATAAAAACAGAGATAGGTGTAGAAAGTCAGAAAAGCTGAAACAATATTTATTATATACTTAGAAATAGAATACTAAGTAATTAGAATATACTACTATATATTACAAAAGTAAAAAATAATTATATATAGATTTTATAGATTAATTGATATAGGATATTATAGGAGTTAAAAGAAAAGAGACTAATAGATTACTTCAGAGTTTTCTTAGTAGTCATAAATATAGTATTATAGGAACAGCAGAATATGGGTATTCCAGGAATGCTATATGTAATATCTAATAATTTTAGTAATAAGGAATAAGCTAATATATTATGATTTTAATTTGATCGCAATACTCTTAACTATAAAAATAATATATTTTTATATATAAATGTATAGAATTACTAATACAGAAAAATATAAACTTACATTTTATATCATATACTTTTTTATATAAATAATTATATACCTAAGGGCTTCTTTAGTATTAAAATATAATAAGAAATTATAACTAGTATTAACTTGAATAATAATTATTTTTAAAAAAAATATACTGCATATTTTCTAATTTATCAAATAAAGATATTTCAATAACATAAAGAAATAATAACTTTAATTTTTAAATGTTTTAAAACTATAACTTTATTAGATATATTAATACTTTTAGAAATATCAATAAATTTATTTTTAAATAAATATATATAATTATGACATAATAGAATATTAGAGTTACTAGGGATTTATACTAAAAAATAATTAATAAACGAACGTATTTATTATAGGATTCAGGATAGAGTTAATTATTATAAATCGAAAAGGTCAGCCAGGTATAGAATAAAAGTACTACCATTATATAGATATAGACTAATTCTTACTTCTCTAAAGTATAGTAAAATGTAGATATTTAAAATATAGATTCTACTAAATTATTAATATTATAATTATTTCATAGCTAAAATATTAGTATTCTATTATAATAACTACTTAATTATATAATTTATTTATAATAATTTAGTTTTTTCTTAATAGTAGCTATTTTTAATTATAAAATAGTAATATAATACTATTAAGTTAATAATTAAATTAATTATTTTTATTTTATATAATATCTAATAATAGAAAGTTATAATATTATATTATATTAAATTAATTCATCTTAAATAATATATTTTTATTTTAAAAATATAATATTATTTTTATTATAATAATAACAACTTTTTATACTTTTTTTTATTTTATTAATATTAGATTTTTCAATTTTTTATTATTTTTTTTATATATATACTTTATTTTTATACTATTTTTATTATTAAATACTTATTAGAATATATATAAATATTATTCTATATTCTTTATTACTTAATAATATTAAAGAATTAAAAAATAAATATAAAATCTATTCTTTATTATAATAATTCTAAATATAAATTACTATTTTCTATTTAAGATATTTTTTAATTTAAAAATTTTTATTTTATTTAAAATATTTCTAAATTATTTAAGTCTGATTACTATTTTTATAGAATATTAAATATAAAATATTACTAGTATATTATAAGAAAAATTAATTATACTATTATAAATTTTTCTATATTAAATAAAAAAATCTAATTAATTATATTATAAATATAACTAAAATACTTAAAATACTAAAATATTAATAATAATTTTTAAGTCATTAAATTTCTTTTAGTATATTAATAATAAAAAATAAAATCTTATATTTTATAAATTATATAATATTATTATATATTCTTTTACTATAATATTTATAGATATAAAATATATTTATTATTTTAAATACAAACTAATAATAGTTATAAAAAATTATAATTATAAATATTATTTATAACTTAAGTTAATTTTACTAATAGTTTAGTAAAAAATATAAATATTTATTATAATTAAATTAAGTTTTATTATATTTTTATATTTTAGACTAGAATTAATTATAAATTTCTAATATTCTTATTAAATAATATTAGTTATTTATTTTAAATTTATATTATTATTTCTTATTTAGATATTATAATTATTAAAATTATATATTATTTTATTAATAGAAATAAAATAAAGAAGATTGAGATTAATAAAAGAAAATAAAATTTTCTTATTTAAATTATATATAATTTATAGATACTTCTTTATTTTATTAATATTTTATTGAATAATAATATTTTATTATATAATTTTTTTTATAATTATTATTAAATAAATATTAATTATATTTATATTTTAAATTATATAATAAATATAGTTATACCTTAATTAAATATAATATATTATTATTTTATATTATTTATATTTATTATTATATATTATAGATTTTATATTACTTTATTTTATTATTATTTTAGATATATATTTTATATATTTCTATAATTTTAACAGCTGAATTTACTTAAATAATAAAATATACTAAAAAAATTGGTATTACTAATAATTAAAATATTAAATATAATATTTTCTTAATTTTATATAAAAAATAGAAATATTCTATTTTATTTTTTTTATAGAAAAAATATTATTAAATATTAGATTATTAATATCTAAAAATATAAGAGTTATAAAAAAATTATTATTAATAATATTTATATTATATTACTTAATTTTATTATTATTTTATATATAAATTATATAAATATTATATAATAGTTTATTTAATTTTTTTTAAACTTTATTTTTTCAAATTTATATATTTTTTATAAAATATTTACTAATTTTTCAGCTAATAATTATTAATTATATTATAAAAATTATTTTTTTTATTTTATAAAATAGAACTAGTAATTTTATAATATAAAATTATTTAGTATTTATTTTATTTTATATTTATTATTATTATTTAAATTAAGTATAAATAATAATTTAATTTTATTTTTTTCAATCTTTTAAGATTTCAGAAAAGATATATAAAAAAATTATATAAATAATTATATTTTATTAATAGATATAAATAAAATATTAATCTTTTAATTATATTTATAATTTAAAATAATCTAATAAGTTTAAATACTAATTTATAAATTACTTTTTTTAAATATATATTACTTTATAGCTTTTAAAAAATAAAAAATTATAATAATTATTATGGTAAAGTATTTATTTTTTAATAATTTTTATTAATTCTATTATAAATTTATTTAATAACTATTAAATCTTTCTAATTCTTTTATAATAGATAATATTTTTATTTTTATGAAATTATTCTTAATTTATAATTAAAACTCTAGTACATAATTTATTAAAATTTTGAAAAAAAATTATTTTAATAAATATATTTTTATAATTATTATAAATAAATTGAATTTTAAATAATATATTAATCTAGTAGTCTTAGTTTTTTATAATAGAATATTTTAAATAGTATTCTAAGATTTAATTTACTTTTTAATTTAACTATTAATTTAAAAATAAGAATTTAATTAGAATTACCCAGTAAATATAAGTTCTTAATTAATAATCATATTTATAAATAATTTATATTTTAATTTAATTTTTTAATAAAAGATATTAGTTAATCGTCTTATATCTATTATATATAGTATAAATAAAAAATAATATAATTTTATAAAATAATTAATAATATTAAATATTAAACTAATCTAAATTTCTTAATTATAGAGCTCTAGTAGTTTAATAATAAAATTAGTATATTTGTAGATTTTTTATATAACTAATATCTAAAGAATATTTAATATTAATAAATTAAATGAATTATTATTTATTTATTTATATATTTTTATAAATTTATCTAGTAGAACTTCTCTAATAAATTAATTTATTTTACTTTTTTTTTAAAATGATTTATTAATAGATTATTATAGTAATATTACAAAATTTTTTTATAAAAATTATTTAGCTTAAATATAAATATTTTTTTTAAAATATAATAAATAATATATTAATAGTAATATCTTAAATTTTTGATATAGAAATAATAATTTTTTATTATATAGTATTTAAGTCTTTCAATTATAATTACTTAATTAAATTTTTTATATATTTATTAATTCTACTATTATAAATATTTTTAATTTTACTAATTTATTTTACTACTAAAACTTTAATAATTTAAATTAAATCTAATTAATAAATTTTTTATTAATAAATTTTATACAATTACTTAACATTATATAAATATTAGATTTAAATCTTTTTTATAAAGATATTTTATTACATTTAAATTAGGATCTTTTCTTAAATACTATTAAATAATAGGTTAAATATATTTAAAATACTTATATAATATTATTATTATAATAATTATTTTATTATATTAAAAAGTTTAGATAAGATATTAGTAAAATTAGTTTTTTTAATCTATATTTAATAATAAAATTATAAGATATTAATCTTATATATTAATATATTTAATATTTATTTAATTATAATTAATTTATAAAGACTTAGAGATTTATATAACTAAATAACATTTTAATAATATATTAAATTTCTTCTAAATATTAATATTAATATTCAAATATATAAATAATAATAAATAACTTTTAATTTTAATATTATCTAGTTTAATTTTATTTTAATAAATTCTTTTAATAGATAATAAGTATATAAAATTAATTTATTAATTTTAATTATATAAAAATTCTAGTTATTTTTTTATAAATATTAATTTTAATTTAAAATAAAAAAATAAAGTAGTAGTACTCTTTAAAATATATTAATATATTAATAAAATAGTAAATATTTATCAAGTATAAAATAATATAAATTAAATTTTTTATTATTTTAATTATTTATTAATAAATTAATCAGAGATAAGATAAGTAATAAAATATTATAAATAAATTATTAAATAAAAATTATAAAATCTAAAAACTTCTTAATAATAATTAGAAAATAATAATATTTATTTATTAAGAATCTATAATAATATCTTAAAAAATATTATATAATTGAAAAATTATATCTAAATTTAAAAAAAATATTTTAAAATCTTAATATATAAATTCATTTTCATTAATTAATTTCAAATTTACTTAGTATATTTAATATATTTAGATTTTATTATTAAAAAAATAGAATATTATTTAAATAAATAATATAAATAATATCAAGAATATTATATAATATAAAATAAATATAATTTAAAAAAATAAAAATAAAAATTAGATTAAATAATATAACAAATATTTAAATTAATTATAATATATTTAAAATATAATTTTTTACTTATCTTCTTCTTTTATATAAATTTAATAATAAATATCTTATATATTAATTTTATTAAATATTTATATCTAGCTAGATAATTAACAATTTTTATAATAAATAAAAAAATGATAATTTTTAATTATAATCTTATTAAAATCTTAACAATTGATATAAAAATATAAACTTCTATTCTTTAGATATAAATAATATAAAGAATTTTATAGGATTTATAAATAATTAAATTCTTTTATTCTTTAAATTTTTATTAATATATTATTTTAGAACTAATAATTTTTCTTAAATAATAAATAAATAAAATTAAATAAGAGATTTTTAGTATTAATAAAATTAATAATATAATTATTCTTATAGTAGTTAAATAATATTTTAAATTAATTAAAAAAAATATTCTGGAAATCTTAAAATTCTATTAAAATATTATTATTTTTTGAATATTTTGATATTTTATTTTTATAAACAATTATAATTTCTCTGATAACTTAGTTAAGATATATATACAAATATAATTTTTATATATTATTAAATTTAAACTACTATATTTTATTCTATAAATTTAAATTGAAATTTAATAATTATTAATAATAATCATAAATAATAAAATAAAAATATTCTATATTTATAGATATATTATTAATATTTAATATTTCTATAAATATTAAGACTTTATTAGTTATATTTATCTTAAAAAACTAAATTAAAAAATTTTTAATTTTAATTAATCTTTTAAATTAACTTCTTTAATCTATAATCCCTGGATTTAATTAGATTTTTCATTTTTTTAAATATTAATTTATAAGATATTTAGTATTATTATATGAATAATAATATAATTATTTTTAAATATTAATTTATAAGATATTTAGTATTATTATATGAATAATAATATAATTATTTTTAATTTTACTTAAAAATATAGGATTTTAAGAAATATAATATTTTTTTATTAAAATAAAATTATTTTTATAATATATTTAAATTCTTTTATTCTTATTTCTAGTTTTACTATCATAAATATAGATTCTAATAATAAATAATAATTAATATTATCTTATTATATTTTTTAGATAATTAATAAATATATTTAAGAATATATTTATTAAAATTAAAAAATAATTCAATAAAAAGTTTTTAATTTTTTTTTATTATTTAAAAAAATACTATTCTAGTATATTAAAATAAATATAAAACTTATATAAATCTTAATTATTTTATAATTATAGTTATTTAAGTTAATATATTATATCTAATTTAAATATAATAATATCTTTTACAAAAAAAGAGTCTATTTAATAAAGAAAAACTATAAATAATTAATAAATTTTTTTCTATTCTGAAAACAATTCTTTAAAATATTAATATTATTTTTATTAATAAATAATACTTATATAATTAACAGCTTTAAAAACTTTTTAATAATTAATATTAAATTTAAAAAATATTTCTTAGAAATTACAATTTAAGTTATAAAACTATTCTTATTAATTCTAAATATTAAAAAATAATCTAAATTAAGAAATATTCTTAATTTTAATATCTAGTTTTAGGTTATTTAAAATAATAAAAATTTTGACTAGTAATTTAATATAAAATTAATCTTATATTATTAAAATTTTTATTTTAATTAAATAACATACTACTGTAATTATTAATAATCTTAAAATTTATTATTAATATTTTATATTATAATAAATTCTTTTACTAATAAATTATAAATAACTAAAGTAAAAGATTTAGTATCTATAAAAAAAATCTTTAATTTTAAATTATCTTTAAAATATAGTTATTAAAATAATATCCTATATTTCTTTTCTTCAAATAATTAAAAAAAATTAATTAGATATAAAATCAAAGTACTAATATTATATAAATATAGATTAATTTTTATATTTTCAGAATATAACAAAATCTAGATACTTAAAATATAAATTTTACTAAATTATTAATATTATAACTATTTTATAACTAAGGTATAGGTATTCTATCACAGTAACCACTCAGTTGCATGGATTACCCATGACACTTTATCAGAAAATCAAGAAATTTTTAACTCCCCAAAATTGAAAGAATACTTTATTAGATTTAATCTAATCATTAATAAATATAGCTTTATTCAGTACCTTGCTAAAAAGAAAATTAGAAAAGTTTGGAAACCCTAGTTCTGAATAAAGATTTAAAAATCTTTTTTCAAAGATTTAGAGATTACTCCTGAGCTTAACTAGTAAATAAATCTAAAAGAATTAAAAAGATTAAAAAAATAGATTATTGGTTAAATTCTAATCTAATTCTAAAATGAAGATTTGAAATAAATCCAGAAACTTCAATTGTTTTAAAAAATTTAAAAACTAGATTTGTATGAATATTTTTACTCCTGAGCTTGGCCGGTAAATAAATTTAAGAAAATACATGGGAATTGATTAAAATTGATTAAAATTAATTAAGATTACTTCAAATCAATTAAAATAGCTTACTAATCTTCATTTGAACTAGGCCTAAATGAATAATTCAAAATAAAAATAGAAAATAAACTTCTTATCAAACGAAAACTTAGTTCCTTCAAGATATTTTTACCTTCTTATCCCAGAGCTTGGCCGGTAAATAAATTAAATAAAATAAAATAAAGAAAATAACTTACTGATTGATTCTTAGAATAAGTCTAAATAAGAAATTTAGATTATTTCAAACAATTAAAAACTAGGTTTTTTATAAATATTTTCACTCCTGAGCTTAGCTGGTAAGAAATTTAAGATAGTTAATTAAAATTAACTGGGATAAGATATAAACCAGTTTTTAAACTAAGCCTAAGTAGGTAATGTAAGTTAAAATTAGAAACTAGTATTATCTATAAAAACAAAAGACTAGATGTTTGATCATTCTTTTAACTTCCTACTTCCGAGCTTGGCTGGTAAATAAACTTTTTTGATTTTTTTAAACTAAGCTTATTTAGGATATATTTCTTTACTAAATGCGAGTGGAGCAAGTATCCTAAGTCTTATAAAACAGTATATAAAATATAAAAAAAGGAAAAAATATTAGAAGGATATTAATTTATATTATAGAGAGAACTCTCTGAATTTATAATACAAAATACTATTAAATATAATAGAATTGATAAAAGTAGGTAATAAATAATAAATTAAGAAGTTTATTTTAGAGAAAAGGTAGAAAATAGAAGTTTAACTGATATATTAAAAGAAAGCTGAAGACAGTAATAAATATAGTTTATATTATATTATCAAACTCTTAGTATAACTCAAAGTTACTATATAAATTATTGAATTATTTAGTATATTACAAGAATTAATATCCTTATAACCTATATACTAAGCTTAAGATAAAGAAATATCAACTACTCCTATAAAAATAAGATTAAAAGCTCTATGAAAGAAATTAGATAAGTAACTGTAATTATTATATAGGGAATACTTATCTATAAAAATAGAGAATTGATAATAATATCTAAAGATAATATGATATTATCTTTAAATTTGATAGGAAATATTTATTTACTGTTTTATTTTAACTTTTACTTTTTATTATTTTATTATTTATATCCTGTAAAATAGCCCAGTAAATAATATCTAGATATTATATATAAAACTAAAATAGAAAAAGGTTCTTAGACTCTGTTAGAAAAAAATATAATCTTATATTTAAAACTTCCATAAATAATTAGATCTCTTATAATATATTGTAAAGCTATAATAAAAATATTATGATCTTTATAATGATACTATTTGTTATATATATAATATAAAATAAGAGCTAATTATAGATATAAACAGCTAAATTGAAAATTAGAAAATATAAATTATAATAATTATTATTTACATATTGAATATTTATAAAAATATAGAGTAGTAGAATTATATTATAAAAGAATAAATTAACTTTTATAAATTTTTTAATTTATAATTAAGAGGCTTATAAATTATTTGTAAAAGATTACTTAAAAAATCTAAAAATAAAGTTCTATAGGAATAAATAGAAATTTATACATTTATAATAATAAGAAAAAGAACAAACTTAGTTATAAGATATGAAATCTAGATATTATATACTTTTATGTGTCTTTAAACTATTCTATTCTATGATTAAGATAAGATTATAAATAATTAAGTATTTTCATTTTGTGATTAAATTCTATTGTATTATTGATCAAACAGTATTTAATTTAAGTGGGTAATCTAAATAATATTACAAACTTTTATCAATAAAGTTTAGAGTTCAGAGAATAATAAATTAAATCATAAAAAATAATACTATTTTAATCAAAAATTAAGTATTTATAAATAACCTTGATAAATAAAGAAATAAATTTTCTAGAAAGAACTTTATAATAAAGTTAATTACAGGGTCTAGTGAAAATCTTAATATAAATATTAAAAAGATTTATAAGATCCAAAGTATATTCCAAGGTTAAGAAAATTAACTACTTTATAAAAAGACTTGGAATAAATAAAGTATTTATAAAATAATGAATTTATTCAGTCTTGATATTATTACTAGATTTAATCAAATATATATAATAAATTTATTCCAGAAACCAAAAAATCTTCTTATAAAAGAAAAAGAATAAATAATATTAATATAGAAATTAACTTCATATTTATAATTATTATAACATCAATTACTTAATTACCTTTTTTATAATCATCTTAATAAAAGATATTAATAAAAATATAATATATCTAAGAAATTATAATATTTATAATTATACTAGGAGAATATAAAAAGGAATTATAAAAAATAAAGAAATCTTGTATTTATGATAACTTAGAATAAATAAAATAATTTTACAACTATTATAAATTAGCAAAGAATAATTATTTATAAAACTCTATGAAAATAAAGTTAAATCTTTTTTAAAAAAAAAGAAAGATTATAAATTATAATAATATAAATCAAATAAAAGAAAAACTTTTAAAAACTAAATCTTTATCTATTATAATAATAATAGAATATACTTATACAACAATCAAAAACTAGATAATATTAGAATAATATATAGAATATTTTAAAATGTTTATAAAAAATCATAACCTTATTAGTATACAGATTAGAAATAAATCTAAAGATAAATTTTAGAAAAGGGTTTAAACCAAAAATAAACTAGATTTATAAAATTATTAATAAGATTTATATCTATATAAGAAATAAATCTATAAATAAAATTAAATAAGTCTAGCTTTATAATAATAAAGATTAACTTTCTTAATCCTTAAATTAATTATAAAAATATTATTATAGAATCAGAAAAGACTATTATTATCTATAATTAGTTTACATTATGAAATATAAAAAATATCTTAAAATTTAGTAGTTAATATTTAAAAATTATTATAGTAAATATAGAGCTGATAAAAACCTCTTATAAAAATATATATATAATTTTTAAACCTTTAAATTTTATAAGAATTCTTAAAACTTTAAAAATATATTTTTCGAAAAAAAGTTTATAGAAATGAGAAATAATATTTATAGATTTATAATTAGTAGTATACTGTTATAAAGATATTATAAAAAAAACAGAGATTAATAATTTTCTATTTATAAAAATTAATTCAAACTAATTACAATTATAATATTTATAACTAAAAATTATCTATAATTATTGAATCTTTTAAAAAAACAAGAATATAAACTAGAAAATATAAAATATCTAATTTGAAATATATGTAAATTATGAGATTTTATAATATTTTATAGTAAATAAAAAATCTTTGAAAAATAGGTTTACTAGATATAACATTTTATGGTATTTAAAGTCCTTATGATATAGTAACTAAAGTTATAAGAATCTATATATATGGATTATAGTAATAACTAGATTATAAATTAAGAAGAATTAAAAGAGTTAAAAAAAATTACAAAACTAGTTTTATAATAATTAGATAATTGTCTTGAATTTAGAAAAATATTGATTAATTTAATAATAATGGAAAGATTAATAATTAAAAACTTTATAAGAAACTCTAGATAAATAGAATCTAATATAATTATAAGATAATAATTAGAAACAAAAGTCCTACTATAAAAAGTTAAAAAAGTATTAGAAGTATTTCTAGATTTATTAAAAAAGATCTTTTTATAAGAAATATTTCTTATATAATTTTAAAAAAAGCCTTCTACAAATATGTTAATAGAACAAAAACTATAAATAAGTAATAATTATGTAGAATAGTAAAATCAAGATTACTATATCTCATAAAGGAATTATATATTCTAGATAATTATATACTTTATTTAATGATTTTTATGAGAATATATAATAATTTTAATATAAAATTTTTATAAAACCTAGAATTAAATATCCTACTATATATAGATCTTAATATTTAAATTTTCTACACTCTGTTAGATATATTATTGTAGATATAAAGTATATTATAAAATTATTTATAGAAAATAATAAGTATTATTGTTAAACTTTTTATAAATATTATATAAATTGAAATATTTAGAATGTATTTTGATAAAATGTTTTACTTTATACTTTTTCATAAAATATTATTATTTAGAAACTTTATAATAATATCTTTTAAAAAACCTTTTATTCATATAAAGAATATATAAAAAAATAATTTCGTGTAAAAATTTCTAATTATAATCTATTTATATTTGTAGAGATAAATTGAGGCTAAATATAAGTTATTATATTAATTATAAAGAAAAGAATTAGATAAATATGCTGCTCCTTATATAATTCTTTATAATAATTCTTTATAAATATTTATTAAATATTTACGATTTTATAAGTACTATTTAATAATTACTACTTAATAACTGTAAATAATTATAATTAATTTATAGATAATTAAAGAACTAATTTCAAATTCAAATAAATATTTATAGAAGATTAACAAAAAATAATAAATAATCATAAATTTGGAATAATTATATAATTATTAAGAGAAACTAATAATAAAAACCAGGAATTGATTATACTTCTAATAAACTAAAAAATTAAAATGAAAAATTAAATTAGTATTATTACGGGTCTTTTTGAATATTTTAAATAATTTATAAATACAATTATGAGTTAGAATTATTTATAGAATTATAAATATATTATATATTCTACATTTCATTACTTTATAACTAGTATTACTATAAAAAAATAGTTTTAAAAAATAGTTTTTCATAAAAAGAAATATTAAAAATCTATAAATATTACCTGAAGATACTTTTCATTGTATAAAAATAGAAGGTTTTATATAGAGATTCTAGTTAAAAAAATTGTATTTGAAAAAAGATCTTTGAAACTAGAATATAAAGCCATATTATTTCTAATCTTATATGAGATTCCTATTACAGAAATAGAAAGTATAAAACTATCTTTAAGAAAGATAATATATATAAAGAAATCTTAATTATAAAAAGAATAATATACTTTTTTTATGTAAATCATCATATCTTTATTTAATTTTCCTAAATACTTATTCATAGAATACCCATTATAATAATATATATATATATATATCTATTTAAATAATAATTATCTTTTAATTTTAATTAGAAGAATATTCTTACGGAACGGTACTTGGATACTTAATTATAATAATTATAATTAGTATATATATAATTAAGTATATAATAATTAAAACAATTAAGTTTATATTTATTTATTATCAAATAGAAACTATTACTCTATCTAGAAAATAAGATATAATACTATAATAAATATTATTTTTTAAATTTTTATAAAACAAAGTATAAAAAATGATCTAATATAGATAAAAGTATCTTACATTTTATTAATGATTTATATATATAATACTAACTAGTTCTAGACTACTTTGAATATACTTATAAAAAATAAAAAATCTAATTATAAAAAAGCTCTAAGCTACAAAAACTATTTATATATTATTTATCTTTAAAATATATCATAAATTGTTATTCTACAAAAATAAAATATTATAAAAAGATTATAAAAAATTTTAAAATATCTAGGATACTAAATCAAAATTGGAAATTAAACATGAAAAATTAATCATAAAAAGAATTATAATATTAAAAATTAATTAGGATATTATATGAAGATTTTATAGAGATTACTTAAACATTATAAAAACAGAAGTTAAAATAAGTTAAATCTATCTAAAATTAGATTAATAAAAGAAAAATTAGCAGTAGTACTATTCTAATATAATAGACATTATTAATAATAATAATCATAATAGATTATCTAAGTTAATAATATTTAAAAGATATAAATTAAAAAAAACTTGTAAAATAAGTAATCTAACTGGAACTAAAGATAAGTAAATGTCTACTAGATAACATTAAAAAAGCTTTGATAAAAAATTAGAAAGAATGATAATACATAGAACTACTAAATTATTCAATATAGAGATAATTCTAATAAAATAAGAAATTATATAATAAAGCTAGGAGGAAACAAGATCTAATAAAAAACATTATATTAAAATAAAAAAAACTCAATAAAAAATATCTTATAATAAAAAAATATATAATATCTTATAAAAAAATTATTTTATAAAATAAATAAAAAAGGTAACTATAAGATAGAGAATTAATATTATATTGAATTTTTTTATAATATTCTTAATAGAAAAAAAGAAAAAATAGAGAAAGTTTTAAAACTTTTAAAAAGTTTTTACTAGTCTTTCTAGAAATAAATTATAAATATTAAAAAGAATAATACAGAATATAGCATTATTCTTTATTCATATAATATATTACTTATAAAAAGAAAGTTTATAAATAATCTCAAAAATTAGAATAATTCAAAAAGTTAAATTTATATAAGAGAATATTAATTATAAGAATAATTATTTCTTATTATTATAGATGATTTTATAAAGTAGGTTCACTAGAAAAGGATTTTAATGATATATAATAAATATAACTTTAGCTTTATAAAAGATTTAGTAATTATTTAACAGACTAGAAATCAGATAAGATAAGAGACCTAAGTAAATTTCTAGTTAGAAAATTAATAAATAAATAAAATGAATAATCAAAGAATAATTCAAGAGAACAAAGAGAATACTAAATTTAATATATAATATTTTAATTAATTGAACTAATTAAGAGAGTAATAGGATATTTTTTCATATCTTAATTAGATTATTGATTATTTTTTAATTAAGATATAAATTAATTTAAAATTAGGTAATTAAAAATAGATTATATTAGCTAGATAAACATAATTTATTAAATTTCTTTCCAAAGAATTATATTTTTGATATACTTCTATAATTTAAATTAGATTAGATAATTCTAACCAAATCAGAGTAAATAATAAATTCAGGAATATTGAATAGTTTAATTTGATAAGAAATAATTGAATGATTAAAGTAGAAAAAAGTAAATAAATTTAATACTTAATTATTAAAATCTGAAAATAAAATAAATATATTTTTAAGATAAGATTGATTTAATTAATTTATTGACTATTATTTTGTTAATTAATATAAATTAAAATTCTTCAATGAAATTAATAATTAGTTATATTTATATATTTTCAATTAGCTCTAGATAAAAAGTCCTGATTGATTAAATTTCTATTATATAATAATCATTACCCAATAAGTAGTAAAAGAAGATAAAATTAGTTCTCTTAAAAAGATTATTTAACTAAAATAATAAAGATTAAAAATTCTGTTTTAGTAGTAAGAAGAATTATAAAATAATATTTTTGATTGAATCAATTCATAGATTTATTAAATAATAGAATAATATAATTTATTAGACAAGTTTTATGAAAATAATCATTAAAACTTATATTACTAATTATATTAAATATAAACTTAATTATATAGAATGAATCTGTATTTAATAAAAAGACTTTTCATTTATTTAAAGTAAGTAATTAGGTAGTTTACTATTTTAAAATATTTAGAAATCAAGTTAATCCGATATTTAAGAAAATCTAGTAAATCTTAATTATATGAAATCTGATTTAGACTACTAGATGTAATATTAAACTAATATTTTATTAATATTTATTAATTCAATAAACTAAAATCTAAAAATAAGTTTTTTTAGTTTCATTAATAAAAACAAAACCTTAAAATAAAACTTTATTCTAAGCAATTCTTTTTATAACTTTATGAATAAAGTTTGATTACTTAATCTAGAGTTTTTTTATAATCTTTATAATATCTATAATATCTAGATATGTAAGCAAAAATAGACCTTACTAAGATTTTTACAAAAAATAAGATTATCAATTTCTTTTTAAATTTTTAGAAATTTTAATTAATGGAATCGTCAATATATTATATTTATATCAATGATACATATTATTAGAATACTAAAATACTTTAAAGAAATATATAGATTCTTTTAATCATTGTTGATTAGAAAAATAGAAAATAATATGGTTTATATACAGTTTTCTTGAATTTTAAGATCATTTTCTAGCTTCTAAAACTAGAAATTAAATTTATATATATAATTTCATTATTACAATTTTTAAAATTTTAATTATATTTATTTAATTAGATTTTACATTAAAAACTGTAATAAAAATAGAAGTAATTTCAAATAATCTAGTTTTAAATATATTAATATGTATTTTAAATTAATTAAGTAAGTATAACTTATTTTTTATTTGATTTTAAATTTAAATCCACTTAAATTTATATATAAATTAGCTTTATGTATTAATATTTATTTCAATCAAAATAATATTAAATAAAGATCTTTATTAATTAGTACTAATTTCTAGATATTTATAATTAAATAATGTTAATTCTAATTATACTAATTTATTCTTGATTATATAAATATTTAATTACTTATTACTAAGTACTTAGTAGTAGTAGAAATTAAGATTCTTTAATAAAAGGTTTCTTACTAAGTTAATTTAATATTATGTATAATATTATATATTTAAGTTATTAATTTAAATTAAATAAGTTAAATCTAGTTCTTTCTAGATCTTTAATTAATTAAATCTATTAAAAAGGTTATTTATTAATTAATTAATCTAATTTAAGAATTTTGAAATATTGTATAGTTTAAAATTTGATAAATTATATATTTCTGAATTCTTTAGATTATTATTAATTAAAATCTTTGAGATTTTACTTATCTAATTCTAGTATATTAAATTTAATTTTAAGTTATGTAACTTAGGGCTTTCTTAATTATATAAATTAATTTAATTAAATCTTTTAATTTCTGAATTATTCAACTTTATCTAATTAGACTAGAAAAATGAATCTCTTATTATTTAATTTAAATAAAATTGATTAATTGGATTAAAATTAATTATATTAATAAACTTGCTAATTACAACTAATATTAATAAATTAAGACTTTTAATAAAGACTATATCTCTAGTTATAAAGTAAATATCTAGATTTATTATATATTAATAGATATATATCTAATAAAATAATTAATTAAGATTTTTAAATTTAATTTATTTTTTTCCTAAAAAGTAATTAATCCAAATATAAATTCTAGTATTATACTAGTTTAAATAAATAATATTAATTAATTAAATTATAATTAATCAAAATGTATATAATATATATATAGTTTTTGGTTTTTTATTCAATATCTTATTAAAAATAAATAATGAAATATTTAAGACTTTTAATTATAAAAAATGAGATAAAATATAATTTATTAATGAAATTCCTTTTATAATAACATAATCAGTAAGCAACTGGTGTGTGTAAGCCAGTAGCATACTGTATTTCTTATATAAAATAGTAAGTTTTAATTCCTTATATCTTGACTAATTCTGGATATTATTCTATATAATCTTATATACAGCTTTATATTAGTTATAAATTAGTACTTATATTAAGGATTTTTAATTTAAAGTTTAATAAGACTTAATACAGAAAAGCACAGTATAGAGTGGCTAACGGCCAGGTCAGGTCAGGTTAATCAAAACTTTTATACCTGACCGCAGGTTAATGGTCAGGTATAAGAAATATATATTCCTACCCAGGTTAACTAATAGTTAATCTACGGGTCAAATTTCTCAGCAACCAAGCCTATTTAAGAAGGCGGTATAAAACAGCAGAATATTTCTGCCTGATTCTGCCTGATTCTGCCTGATTTCTGCCTAATTTGGCTTAGTTTCTGCCTGATTCTGCCTGATTCAGGTATAACAGTTAACTGCGGTTAACCGTTATACCTGCGGTTAATCTGATTTTCATACCTTAACCTGACCGCCAGGTTAAGGTCAGGTTAAGGTTAAGGTATAACGGTCAGGTTAAGCCACTCTAGCACAGTATTTTTTTGGTATTTTATTCTTTTCCTAGAATAACTTCTTTAAATAAAGATATAGATATTTCTAAATAAGATTTATAAAGAATTAATATACTTATTTCTATAATATATTTATTTAAAATTTTTAAATATTCTTGTTATAAAATTATATAAGTTTAAAATATCTAGATTTAATACTAAATACAGCTCTGCGCTGCTTACTTACACACACTACTCACTTACTGATTATATTAATAAATCTTTTCTAATTTTCCTACATAGAAACTTTACTTAAGTTGATAAATAAATAGATAATCATTAATCTAATTAAAATTACTTTATTTTTGAAAATAATTAGGATTCTAGTTCTAATTTAAGTTTAAACTTTTTTAATTTTCTAATTTAATTAATGATTTACCTGATTATCAATATAATAAACTTATAAATCTAAAAACTAAAGGTTAAAACTTATCTTAAACAAAGTTTTATATAAAAATAATAATAAGAATATTTAATATATCCTTTATGATTTATTCTTTAAATTATATAAATCAAATCCTAATTAATCCATCTAAAAAGACTAATATTTAATTGAATTATTTTTCAAATTTTTATTGTTTATTTTCTTGAATATATAATACATAGTAAATATTTAATAAATAGTATTACAGTAGTTGATGGCCAAGCTAAGAAGTAAATAAGTAAAAAGATTAAATTAGAAAAATCTTGGGAATAGTGAAAATTCAGAGATCTAAGAAGTCTTCTATTAAAATAATATAAGAGATAATAGGAAAACAGAATAATAAACTCTTAGATAAATTATTATTATTATATATATTGGTTTAATAAGCTTAATATTCTTACAAAGTAATATTATATATATATAAATAATAAATAGAATAAAAACATTAATAAATATATAAAATAAGTTATATTTATAAAAAATATAACTATAGAGAAAATAATATTTTATAATTAGAATAATCAATATTTTATAATTTTATAAATTAGATTATCTACTGTAATATATTTTTATAAATTTATATATTATTAATAAAGTTATATCTAAACTAGTAGATAAAATATTTAGTAGTAGACCTTTTAATATATTTATATTAAATAATATATTCTTTTAGAATAATAAATATTTGTAATATTTCTTATTTTAAAATCTTTAATTAATAATATAAAAAAAGCTGGAATAATTTATAATTGTAAAAGTCTATTTTTATAAGAATATATTTAAATTACATAATTAAAATAATAAAATAAATTATTTAGAATTTTAAAAATATTAAAATAATATATATAATATCTAATTAATCTTAATAATAGAAAATAAATTAATATATTATTATATTAACTTAATTTTAATATTTCTAACTATAGAAATAATATATTATATATATATACACTTAGAGTGGCTAACAGCCAGGTTAGGTCAGATTAATCAAAATTTTTATACCTGACTATAGGTTAATAATTAGATATAAGAAATATATATTTCTACCCAGGTTAACTAATAGTTAACCTATAGATTAAATTTTTAAGTAATTAAGCCTATTAAAGAAGATAATAGATTTAGATAGAATATTTCTATTTAATTCTTACCTAATTTATGCCTAATCCTATCTAATCCTATCTAATTCTGCCTGATTTCTGCCTGATTTCTGCCTGATTCTCCCTGATTTAGGTATAATAGTTAACTGCAGTTAACTGTTATACCTTAACCTTAACCTGACCTTAACCTAGCGGTCAGGTTAAGCCACTCTATATACACTTATTAATATAGAAAAATATAAATTTATATTTAATATTATATATCTTTTTTTATATAAATAATTGTAAAGTTAAGAGTTTTTTCAATATTAAAATATAATAAAGAAATATTAATTAATATTGATTTTAATAATGATTATTTTTTAAAGATATCTAAAGTATTTTTTAATTTATTTAATAAAAATATTTTGATAATATAATAAATGATAATTTCAATTTCTAGATATTTTAATTATATTTTTAAAAGTAATATATAATAATAATACCTTATTTATTTATTTTCATAATAAATTATTCTTTAATTATACTAATATATTTTATAAATTTATTAATAATTATAAATACTTAATTATTTTTATTCTTGATAAGAAGAGTTATAATAGAATTTATAATAAGTATATAAGATAATTTAATAATAAGAATAATTAATTATAAAATATTATATAATTAATATTTTAAGATTTTAATCTTAAACTATTTAAATTAATAAAACATATATTTAGTAAATAATTCATATAATTTATAAATAATAAGATTATTTAATTCTAGAAGATATTTCTTATAACTGCAATAATTATAATTATTATAAAAAATATAAAAGATTTTAATTAAGTATAAAAAATAGAATAAATATATATATAATTATTTTATTAAATTAAAATTACTATTTAATTTAATATTATTAAATATACTAATATTAATATTCTTAATTATATAAAAGATTTTATTTTCTATAAAATACAAAAAATTAACTTAGAAATTAGATTATAAGATATTAATAATTTCTAATATTTTAATGTTAAAAATATAATTACTATAAATTTATTATTTAAAATATTATTGATTTTAATAGTATGTATAATATAATATTTAGATATTTTATAAATATTAATACAAATAACTTTAAAATATAAATTTAAAATAATATAAGAAATATCTTTAGATTAGAATAATTAGAAAAGTATATTAATAATAATATTAGATATATTAGAATAATAAAATATAAATAAATTATAAATTGAAATGTTTAATTATAATAATATTAAATATAATTTACTAAGATATACTAATAGTATCTATATAATTTATATAAATAATAAAAGATAAAAATAGTAGTGTAATTTATACAAGATATCTTAGTTTATAAGATATATATATAAAATATAATATTTTTAATTTAATGAACTAATGATTATATTTTATGAAAATTAAAATCTTGTTTAGAAATAAAATTAGTTATATATATATAAATAAATAATTTTCTTTAAGTTTATAAATTTATATTATAAGTTTTTAAATATCTTATATTTTTTATTAATATTAATAAATATTATATAAATAATATAATTTTAATAATTATTAAAACAATTCTTAATTAGAAATATCTTATAAATTGATAAAATTAAAAAGTTTTAAAACTAATTTTATATATAATAGTATAATTATCTGGTAAAAATAAGAAAATAACCTAATTTAAATAAATTTATAAAAACAAATTCTTAATAATTTAAATTTTATTTTTAAATATATTAAACTAAGTATAAGAATATATTAATCTAGATATTTTATAAAAAAAACTAATAAAAATCTTAATAAACTTAAGTTTAGTATTATTTTCTAAAAATAATTAAATATAAATGTAAGATAAATAAGATATTTATCTAAATATAAAAAATAATAATTTTATTATTGATATAAATATAATTAAGTTCTTAAAATTCTTCTAAATTAAAATTTATCTAATATTATATATATATAATATTAAATGAGTATATTTTATAATAATAATATAAAATATTTTTTAATTATAATATATAATTATAATAAGATTTAGTAATTATAGTAAATTAATTATTAATAAAAAATAAATAATATTAATAATATAAATAAAATAATATCTTTAGATTATCTAGAGAATTTCTTTTTATATAAAAATAAAACAATAATTTAGTTTAGTTTTTTTATTAGTAAAATAAAAATTAATTATAATATATTATATTATATATACTAAATAAAATAGTAAAATATATTTTATAATTTGTAATATTTTTTATAGTATACAAAGAAGTAAATATATTATTATTAATTATTTTTTAATTATATCTTAAAATTTAGTATATTCAAGGTTTAGATATATAATCTTTTTATTTTTTATAAAAATATTTATAATTCTTAATTCTTAAAAATAGTAGTTATACTAATATTCAAATTATTATATAAAGTTTATATGTCACAGTACAGATTTAGAACACCCTGTCCACCCTGTCTACCCCATCTACCCGAGCATACTGCTGGTCCCGACCGCCTGGCACGTGACGCACAACCTACCTAACCTCACGACTCACCCTCAACCCTGTTGTAGCTCTTCGAGCTACGTCTTGTCTATAACCTGGGAATAGCCTGACCTGAGTAGCTAGCTGAGAATTAAGAGAACTGTTATTAAGACCTGCCAGCCTGAACTGCTATACCTACCACCCCCGCCAGCCTGCACCTTGACATTATATATTATATAATATAAATATCTTTTTAAATTAGTAGGTAATTTTAAAATTATAATAAATAATAATATTATTAATATTAGAATTATTAATATAAAGACTTAGATTATATAACTAGATATATAAATAAAGAAATTTTAATATAATAAATATTTAAGAGATCTTTATTTTATCTAAAAAATTATTTAGATTAATAGTATATATTAAAATTTAAAAATATATTTATAATGAGATTTATTAATAATATTAATATTCTTAAAATATAATATTTTAATATAAATAATAGAATAATTAAGTTTAATAAATTAAGTATTAATAATATATTATAATATATTTATTATTTATAGGTACTGTAACTCAGGTATAATAATAATAATTATAAGAATAATTATATTATTTATTACTTTTATGATTTAAAGAATATAAATTAGATATATATATATATTAATACTTTTATATTATTCTTTAATTCAAATATATAGTTAATATTAATAAATTATTGAAATTCTTATATGTAAGAGTATTATAATTAATTATAATATATAAATAAATTTATTAATATTATTATGTTTTATATAAATTTATATAAAAAAAATAAAGTCTCAGTATTCTTAAATATTAAATATTAATATTTTTATATTTAATTATATTAGTTCTAATAAGTAAATTAAAATATAAATATTTAATCAAATATACTTTTATAATAATATTTATATATAAAAATATTTATAAAATTAGATTAAATAGTTTTTCTAGAATTATCTATGAAAAATAATCTTAAATAACAAATATTTTTTATTTAGTATCTAAAATTAATATAAGATATATTTAATAATATTTTTACAAATCATATTTTAATTTTCAGAAAATAAATAAAATTAGTATTTATAATTATTATAAAATAATCAATATGAATATATATATAAATATATTATATTAAATAATATTTAGATTAATTATAATAACAGTAAAATAATTTATATATAAAAGGTTTTTTTAGAATAGTTATTTTTAGTATTTTTAAAATATTTAAACTTAATAATATTAGTAAATAAAGCTTCAAAAAAATTAATAATCTTAAATAATATAAACTTAGACAATTAAATATTATAAATTAAATATTTATATAATTTATTATTTAATATAAAGAAATTATAATTATTATATAAAATAAGTGAATTTTTAATTTATATAGAAATATTTTTAATTTTAATACTTTTAATAATATTATTACTAGTATTTATAATATATATATTATTAGTTTAATTATAATTACATTTTTTAATTTAAAATTAATTAAATAATTAGTATATTTAAATTAACTATATATATATATTTATAGAAGTATTCTAATTATTATTTAAAATATCAGATATAATACTTTTTATTTTATTTATAAATATAATAAAATCTTTAATTAATATTATTAAATTAGTATTTATAATTATATATATTTATAATTTTATTAATTCCTTTTAGAATAATCTAGAAATCAAGTTCTAGAATCTATATTAATATTAGGTTTCTTAAAACTTATCATTATTTTAAAACTAATAAATATTTAAAATAGGTAAAACTAATAATATATTAGATATAAATTATATTATATATATAAATTTATAAATTTTATTTAATTATAGATTCTCTGTAGTACTATATAATATTATAAATATAATTGATAATAATAATAATAATATTCTTATAGTTTATTTCTTTATTAATTTACTTTATAATTTTATTTAATAATAGATTAAAATTAAAGTAATTAATTCTTTTAAGTTTAAGATTCTTTATTTAATAGAAAATTTTAATTATTAATAATTTAAATTTAAAATATGTATTTATTTTATTAAGATAAATAAAAATATTAATTAGTATAATTTTTAATATCATTTATTACAGCTAGCTAGAATTACTAAAAATATTATTAAATATTTTTATAATTTTTATAATATTAGATATATTAATATAATAGAACTGATATATCTAGATATTAGTATAAGATTACTTTTATAATATTTAATAATATTTTAGTAATATTTGTAGAATTATTGAATGATTTAATTTTAATATATTTAATCAGCTTATGTAAGGAAGGAACAATGGGATTCATTCAAAACAATAGCCAGTCAGCCAACATTACCCACAATCCCTGATTCAGGCCTGAATCAGGCTATTATGGACCCATTGACCCTAATTAAGTAATTGACTGCCTGAGGCAGGCTTGTAAGATCACCTGATCCTTACAGCTTAATAATACTATATTTATAACTAATATTATTATTTATTAAAAAATAATAGAAATATAAAAATATTTATAAATTATAATATTTTTATAAGATTTAATTTATTTTATAAACTTTTAAAAATATTTTTTATAATATTTTTTATAATATCTAAATAACAGCTGTTTAATATAATTATAAGTATAAAAATTTACTAAACTTAGAGTAAATTCTAGAAAATAATATAATATAAAAAAAACTAATACAGAAGATAAATATAAAATCAAAATATAAAATAAAATTAGTAAATAATATTTAAAATATTAAATTAATAAATAATTTAATCAAGATATTAAAATATTAGATAATATAAAATATATTTAAATTAATAATACTAATATTATATTATTTAGAAATAATAGATTTAATTAATTTTAATATAATAAAACTTAGAATTAGTATAACTAGATTACTAAATTCTTTGAATAATATAAAATAAAATATAAAAATAGATATTACTATTTATAATATAAATATAATAAATTATTTTAATATAGTCAAAGTTTTTAAATATATATATTTTAGTAATTATTTTAGCTTAATAAAAAACTCTAGTAATTACTAAAAATCTAGATTTAATAACTAATTAAAGTATATTTTAGATATATAGAGATAGTTAATAAGTTTAATAAAAAAACTAAGATTTTTATGTAATATAAATTTATTAATATTCTAGAAAATAGAATAAATATAATAATAAATAAATAACAAGCTTATTATAAAAAATTGATTTCAAAAATATTTAGATAATAGTCTAGGAATAATAAAACTAATATTAAGAACTAATAATATAAAATATAATTAGTAAATAAATATCATAAATAATAAATAGATAAAAGTAATATAAAATAAATATTTAATATAGTATAAAAGATTTTATTAAAAAATTATATATATAATATTAGAATCTAGAATAATAGACTAATTTAAAATTATAAATGATATAGTATATTAAATAATAAATTAAATAAATTAAAACTAGAATTAAAATAATAAAAAAATTTAAAAAGTCAGGTACATTATAAAAGCAGAAATAGATATAATAAATTGGATTTAAAAAAATATTAATATAAAAAACTATATATTCAGCTAGACAGGAAAAAAGATATTAAAATAAAAAATCTAACATATAATAAATAAAAAAATAAGTAAATATAGAAATAAAAAAATATTTAACTAGTATAAACTTAAATATAATATCTTATTTTCTAAAGAATTAGAATATATTATTATATATTATAATAATTTAATAATTGGTAACTAAGCTAAAAAATAAATAAATAAAAAAAGTCAGATTAGAGAGAAATCTTAAGAAGAATTAAAATTTAGAGATTAAAGAAATCTTCTACTAAGGCAGTATAAAAAATAGTAGAAAGATAGAATAGTAGAATTCTTAGATAAGCTAAGGTTTACTATGAATAGTGTATAAATTTTTAGAATTCTATAAATCTAACAAGACTTTTTTAAATTAGATATAATTATATTATTTAGTCTATTTAATATAGAAATAATTAACAAAATTACTTAGTTTAAATTAAATTAAATTTCTTAAATCTCTTAATCAAGAACTAATACTTATATTTTTTATTTTTTTAAAGAAATAATTTATTTAAATTTAGAATTTTAAATAATTCTATGTTAACTTTGATATTTTAAATAAGAAATAAATTAAATTAAATTGAGTAACTAGACTTTTTAGAAAACTTTAAATTTATTTATTTCCATATATCTTTATTAATAGTATATAATCTAATTTAATTAATTCATATTAATTAATCATCTTACTGATCAAGTATTACTATTTTATTTAAATTAGTTTAACTCAGTATTTAATCTATAGTAATTCAGAGATATTAAAAAATTAATAAAATAAATTCGGGGTTTATAAATATTCAATATAGTAAAAATTAGATAAAATAAAATAACTAAGTTATTTTCTAACTAAGAAATCAATCAATAAATAAAAAGGCTAATTCAAGAATGAACTAAGGAGTTAATACAAATAATGGTAAATTTAATATATAATAATCTAAATAATTAAACTAATTAAGAAAATAATAACTAAATGAATCTTTTTTTATATCTTAATCAGATCATTGATTATTTTCTGATTAAGAGATAGATTAATTTCGAGTTAAATAATTAGGGGTAGATTATACTTGCTGGGTAGTATTATTTATTTAGTTTATTAAAGGAAAAAAATCTACTAAGCTGGATTAGGCTGAGTGGGTTATATCTTTGACAGTTATAAAAGCTAATACTCTTACAATTTTTATAATAAATTTCTTTTAAGAATTATTAACTACTCTTATAGGAATAAGATAAAAAATCATAAAAAGAATTAGATAAATAATTATAATTATTATCTAAATAATATCTATCTGTAAGAATAGAAAACTAGTAATAATATCTTAAAATAATATAATACTATCTTTGATTCTTATAGGAGATATTTGTTTATTATACTATTTCAATCCTTAGTCCTTATGATATATTTATAGAAAATGAATAGTGTTAAATCATATAACATCTTCTTGATTCTTTCCTGATTGGGAAGTGGTGAGAGATGAACGAGGGCGGTCAGAGTGATCAGTTCAACCCACATTTACATTTTCAAGTGAACCAACCATATATAACAGTTAGGTTTATACCAAAGCCACTGAACAATAGTTCTGAGAGTAGTACTAGCAAAGTATTCAGGGTTTTAGGTTACCCTACTGAGTCAAGCTGTTCCTGGGATCTCTTTTCTGCTTTTTTGTCTGAAAAAATGATACCCAGTTAGTGGCCCCACTTCCAGAATGGGCATTTGTACTGGACTTGTAGGGCACACCCTGGCACTTAATACAGAAGAGAAGATACTATTAACACTTACTCTATAACAGTACTACTTATATTAGATTATGAAAAGTAAAGCAGTAAAGTAGAAATCTTATGTTTGAGTACTTTAATGTTAATATCATTCCTGATAAAATTGAGCCTGACTTCTTGAGGGTAGCATTTATAAGGTGTTTTAGGCCATCCATTAGTATTTTGGCTGCACATCAGCTCGGTGCCTTGTCCTCGCCTCATGGCCTCTGTTTATGCTTACTTGTCTCCTGTAACATAGTTCACATTACAGTCACAGGAAATTATTTTGCACCCCCCAACACCAACCCCCCCAATGTTTGGTTCGAGAGTTACCGCCTTCCTGGAGTGCTCACGCACCGCCTGAAATATATGAGAAGAAGCTGGCAGAATAACTATAGGCTAAATTCCATTAGGAAAAGTGCCGAGCTCCTTCCACGGGGTGGGGGGGTGCATATTAATTTCCTCCTACTATAAATTCAGCATCTACATTCAAATTCATTGATCAATGATTACGGATGCCCTTCATTTCCCCCCTTATACTTCATCTGAGTTTGATAGAATAGTTATCCTTCAAATATATCTATTATCAAGAAGAAAATTTGAACATATAATGGGTTTGAGCACAATCCTACAGTGGGCTTCAAAAAGTTTAATATAAGTAGCATCATCTATATAGTGAGTACCAATCGCATCTTCCTATGGTTTTAGCTTGTTCAATACAACAGGGTATGTAGTTACAAACCAGAAGTCTTTTTTAAAAAAAAATTAAAACTTATCTACCAGCCAAGCTCAGGGCTAAAGATCTCTGAAAAGTTCTAGACAATGTAGTTTTAAGCATGCGCTGTTCAGATTGTCATCTCTACACTGTAATTATTGTTGACTTCATGTCAAAAAGCAGAGAAACCAAGCTAAACCAGTAAGTGCATCCATGCATCTATTACTTGGCAAAATAGAGAGGATAGACAGGTGCTTGTCAATGCTCAAGTAGTTACCCGCCTCTGCGCCTTCTTACTGTTATCAACTATTCTGAGTAGGATATGCACTTCGAGGTAGCAATCATGATGTATTGAATCGCTCGCACGGCATGACGCCTGTAACTCGCTCTCAGCCGGTACTCCTGTTACCCAATTTACTTTCATATAATACCCATGGTGCAGTACCAACATCGTCAGGCCATCTCGTCTTCGAAGCTAGATGACGTCACGCTCAGAAGCTCTTCTCCAAGTGCCACCTAGTCTCACCAACTATGACCAATCTGGAGCTCACCCATCAACCAGATCGTCCGTCTTTACGTCTTTAAATCATGACGACGTCACTGCTCATCTCGTCACCGGTCTTCCTACCATTATGACGGCAATGGCATGTGACCCTTTGAACCTGGAGAGATTAATAAAGCGACCTTCTTCCCCTTCGAATATCAAGTGGAACTATTAGCATCGCAATCCGCAGAACTTTCACCTAGGTCTTTTAGACGTTTTCGAATATAACCTCAGCCATCAAAATGACGACTCTCAACTGTCGGTGCCTTCCCTGCACTACTTATTCTTTTAGTGATGTTGGAGCCGTTGGCTGATTTGGAATATCTAGATTTGCCCTCCGTGAAGCCGTCCGCGATCGCAGTGGGAGCTATTTTCACCCACACTGCCTCACTTGGTATCCTGGCTCCCGTGTTTGGTGATACCTACCATCGAGCCCAAGCCGCCAACTCAAAGGAAGAGTTCTTCAAGTCCAGAGAAACTGCCGGTGCTGCGGCGGCCTGGGGTAGTTCTTTAGTTGGAAGTGCTGTACAGACCTACGGCGTGGCGGCATTGATCAATGCAACCGGGACCCTAAGCTATAAGGGTGCGGCCTATCTGGGAAGCTTGGTCTTCATGGCCAGTGCAGCTCCAAGTGTAAGTCTTCTAGGAATGGCTTTTCATGCTACGAATTGATGGACATTGATCTAATTTACCTCTATTATTGCAGTTCATCAGCCAGATCTTCACAGAGAGGCGGCCCATCGACACAGTTGCTGTGGGCGCCGTTAGCAGGGTCTTCGAAACAGTCGGACTCAGCCTGTTCCTTACTTGGTGGGGTACGCGTACCAATCCTTTCGCTTGAGTGATTTAAATGTGAAAGAGGCTCTTTTGTGATATGTAGTTGATACTTGGCAATCGAATTCATGATTTATGCTTGTCCGACTAATTAATGATGTTGTTTGAGCCTTATGGAGCTTCTCAAGTCCTCGCAGCTTCTTAAAGACGGCTTTGCCAAATATAGTAAATGTATTGCTTAGGTGATGGAATAGCTGGCCTGAGAGAAGAGAACCCAGGTAGACAGGGTTCACAATGCTTTTATCTTCCCACCAGATTTGCAATTGTAAGTTATATTACCGTCAGATATTGAAAACACATTCAAAGCACTAAGAACAATTGACATCCAAAGCCATCTTCAAGAAGATTATTCCACTCATATCAATCCTGAATAACGACCGACCTTGACTGACTGGGGCACATTGAGTAGTAGGTAAGTAGATCGTATGACAATGTTCAATATATGTTTTGAGCAATGAGCTCGCCCACGCAAAAGGAGAGTTGTTCATCCTCCGAACTTGTCTAGCACATTCGGATGCAAGATATATGTATCAGATATTCGAGTTACAGGCACGTAAAATTTGCATGGGAAGATTCGAGCCCAGGATAGCACTTGAATTTGAAGAATGATAATGCATATCTACACCTAAGTATATTTAAACAAAAGTGCGACAGGGGTACCTTCCAGGGCGTCAGTTATTTAATAACACTGCGACATGAGATATAACTTACACGCCAGGGTAGCCATGTTCATGACCCAACTGGTACTTGGAGGCTGAAGAATTCAAGCTGCAAGGCAAGGGTGGCAACCCATTTGCACCCAGAACGCCTTTGACTCCCGCCTTGTCTTTCTTGAAAAGACCGGCGAGACCGCGCTCCTCTCCCTCTTCTTTGATCGATACCAGCTGCTTTTCGCCTGCTTCACCGAGCTTTAGAACCTCTTTGGGTGCTGCTTGACTTCCTACGCTGAGAAGACCAACGGCATCTGCCTGGCTGACCGTACTGAGCCTGGGGTAATTTCTTCGCACGTCTCGCTTCCAGTAAGGGTTATCGGCAATGTCGCCTGCGGGGATAGTGACTGGATCATCATAGGACAAAGGTGGAAGAGATCCTGGAGCCGGCAGGCGAAATTGGGAGTTCAACGGAACGCCAGTAGAGCGATCGGGGTCAATGGCGAAAAGGCGGCGGATACGCTCCCATATACCAGTTGATTGAACAGTGTATTTCTGGAAAAATATATTAGCAGATTCGATACTGCACTGCGATCGCAGGACGACGAACCTTGTGAACAGCTATCACGTTGGATGCCGACTTGGCCGCTTTCATTATGTCACGAGCCATTATGATGTCCTGTTCGATCCGTGAGTGTGTAAATTTTGAACCGCACAATCGACTCCACAGCAAAGCATTGACATCAATCGCCGCAAATTTCATCGAATAACGTACCTTTGAGAATCCGACGTCAGTAATGTTAATCTGGAATCGATAGCTCGCTGTCAGTAGCAAGTGAATCTGGTGGAGGCCTTTCGCGGAGGTCGAGTCGTTGCGGGCGGAACAATAGTATCTCCGACTGTGATCTGATTGTAAGCATATACCTTGCATTTACAGAGTAGACGGAAGCCAAATTCCTGGAAAGGCTCTCTATTGAGTTAGCATGATGGCACGAGCAGCTGGAGCAGTAACCTGCAAAGAATACGTGTTATCGAACAAATGACTGGTAACGTGCATTCTCAGCTCACTGGAATCTTCATGCACTACAACTCAGAGACGCCATAAAAATTGCCGCGCTATCCATTTGGAAGTGGCACATTCACATTTACCGAGGAACATCATAGAATACTCTACTTCGATTATCGACCATTAGTCACTTGCTGGTATGATTCATCTAGTATCTTGACGTCTGCCTTACCGTGGCAGATTGGTCTTTGCGTAGGTGCAGCCCTGGAAATTTCCCACTCTTTCACCAAGCATCGGCAAGTCGTCGCGCAGCGTCGAATGTTGCATCCGGGCCACCCACTTTATGTAGGAGTACTTCACCCTGCTTGTTTATAGCGAAAACCCCGCGTAGTGTTCCCCTGGGCATTTTCTTAAGCCCTAGAGCAGCTATCAAAGAATAGCAGGGATTGCACAGAAGAGTGTATGGCAGGTTCTGTTTTGTCTTGAAAGTGGTGTTTGCCTTGGGAGAATCCGCCGAAAGACCGTAAACCGACAAACCACTTGCAGTTAGAGAATCATGGTTGTCGCGAAATAAACAGGCTTGCTTTGTACCTGTCCTGTTGTTAGTTGACTTCAAAATCTAATCTGTCATGCGGTGAGTCTGCAACAAGAAGGACAAACGGGATTGAATAGTCGAGAAAAAAGGTACATGAGTGCATCGCATACTAATTGCCAAAGAAGTCGAAGTCCATCATCAAAAAATCAAATGCCAATTCCACGTACATCCAGGGGTTGAGGCTCTGGGATACGTAAATAGCACGACTCCAGACTTGCTACAGTCGACAAGATCTTTCAATGTAAGCTTCTTCCCATCATGGCTCTCAAATTCACCACCAAAATGACTCAGGTCCAGCGTCTCTCCGGCTTTCGGGATTTGATGGCGAGCATTGTGAGATGAAGAGGCACTAGCCTTGATGTTTTCAGGCGCTCTTTTTAAAGTCGGGATGGGTGTCTGAACGCGCTTGCTTTCCCGTCCGGTGTCGAGAGGTTGTGCTTTCCGCTTCCTTAATTCGACCATCTCGATGAGCCGTGACCTTTGATGGGAAAATGCTGCAGGTAGTTTTGCAAGGTATCAAAATCAAGTGCTTCTGGAGGGGATGGTCTGCTGTTCACGCTGCACTTGTGTGGAGAGACAGTAACCACCAAGTTGGTAGGTCTTTTGAGATCCTAAGTATCCTTAAATACTTGTCATGTTGCTAATCCAATGACGGGTAAGGGATGGGTTAGCGACAGCACAACACCAAGGACCAAAACACCACAATAGAAGTTCTCGACTTTATAAGTCCCGCAAGGTCATGTTATCGAAAAGCCTCTTGGCACTTCGTCTGACTTTCAAGTTGAAGCTTGATTCGTGCAATGTCTCATTGAAGAAGATATCGTAGCCTGTCCTCATCTGGTTTCTCGACTGTTTCGAACGATACCTTTCAGAAACTCTAGTTGAAAGGTCCCTCATGCATAACAACTTTAAGAACTCTACATTAGAAAGATATGAGTGGTTCATTATATTTGTAAAGCCAGTTTTGTGTGGGCTTTTTGTGAAGGAAATGCTATTGGCACTCCATGTATGCACATCTAAGAATTATACCTGGGTTGTGACGAGGTCGTGTAGACTGCTAAGGGACAAGTAGCGGGGCCACTGTAATATACCCTAACAAGGGATGTAGGGCCATCTCGGAGCAAATAAGTATAAGGGTATAATGATGGGAAAATCGAATTCTTTGGATTGTCAAATTGAGATAATCAGTTTGGGATTATCATGGGCCTACTCAATCAAATGGCAATAACAGGTAGGATATTTTGCACTTGCAAAGACTATGATGCTTCGCCGTATGAGGTTTAAGTCAGGTACTTTCCATGCGCAGTTCTCCCTCTGGTCAAGCCGGGAAAGTCCGATCCTTGGCGCTGCCTAGAGTTACGGATGCAAAAATTTCCACCGTTGATTTCCTAACCGCCCGAGTCATCCAGAAGTTGCGAAGCTGTCGCCACCCGCTGTTATTCCAGTGCCTCGCCTCCACCCTATCTCATCATCAAAGGGGGAGACTTTTGCGCTTGAATATATCCCTTGTAGTCATTGACTTTCGCCACCTCTTCGTAGTGGTTCGGATTGTTTATTAAAGTCTTATCCACTTTCTACTATCTGTCTTCTGCCTTCGCCGCCGTGTCTTGGTCATACAACTTACACTCTTTCGCATTCAGTTTTTGGAGCTCGGCTCAAATTTCTTTAGTCGAAGACTGATATACATTCACTGGTGCCCGCCATGAAGGTCTTCTCATCATCATGTACATTTGATTACTCATGGGAGGAGGTTTCAGCCGCAAACTGGCGCAAATACTGCCCTTGGAATGACAAGTCGACACATGTCGTGGCAGTAGACACACTCTCCCGGAGTGTGGATTCGAGCACTGGTATAGTAGGTGGCTATGGCCTTTTCGAAACCGCTTCAGATAGAATCAGCATCACTAATGTCATGATCTCATTCCAGTTGCGCACCGAACGTTTGATTACTTGCAATCAGTCTGTGCCTCAGTGGGTGCTCTCGCTATTCGGAGGCAGCGCTACGTCCCATGTTTACGAAGTATCATATGTTGATCCGGTCTCCAAAGTGGTAACGATGTGTTCGACAAATCTCACGTGGTCAAACGTTCTCAGCGTCAGGGAAACTGTCGTCTATCAGCCCTCACCATCTGATCCACACTCTACTACACAGTTCAATCAAGAAGCGAAGATTACTGCACTGTGTGGAGGGTGGCAGAAAATCAAGAACAAAGTCGAGGAGGCGAGTGTGGAACGATTCAGCCAAAACGCGAAGCGAGGTCGAGAGGGATTCGAAGCCGTTCTGGAAATGAGTCGACGAGTTTTCAGTGAACAGCGGGAGCTCGACAGCAACCGACTCTAATATTCATCATCATCTCATCTTGACCCACGCACCATCTTCTCATATTCAATCATTGTTATATTCTGAGCGTTTGCATATACTTGGCGTCAATTCGAGGTGTCCATAAGCGTCCGGTGCCAGGGATTTTCCCTTTCCATTTCTCGATTCCACCTATCGACTTTACATTTCAAATCTCCGTTTCACTCAGAGTTTGAGGTATTTGGATTCAGCTCAAACGCTTGTTTTAGCTAAACGAGCATTTACGGCTTGATGAGGCATGTCCCCAGCACAAAAGTACTAGAATTTCGGCTTCATATCTTGTCTCCTACTACACCCTGGTTGTCCACCCTGCTGCAGGGTCGTATCTTTGTATTATAATTGATCTGAATATAAGCTTATCCATGTCATAATATACCGTGACACCATAATGTACAAAGCCAGCTCTTTTTTAGTCAATGACTCTAATAGCCGCCTTCTTGCTTTCACATCAACATATACTCAAGACGTTGCCAGATAGGCCCGGCAACTGCCCGAAACCCAATGACTGCTGAAATGCTGCCACGGACTTTTTGCGTCTGTCAATTATGCAATACACCATACTACAAGCGTGCCGTGAGATCCTGCTTATCCTGAAAATCCGAATAGCAACTGAACTTGTGACTCCAGGTACGATTTGTCGTTGGGGCGACAAGGTCACGTGCACTTAGCATGTATTCTGTAGCGGTGAGTTTGGATCAGCTGGAAGTGACTGTTGGAACAAAGATAAACACTGATTTCATGGCTCTAAGTTCTTGACACAATGTCTCGGGTCTCGAATACACTTTCCCAAATCTACCACGGCCAAGATCAAAGCCTAAATGGGAGCTCCTTGTATCTTGTACTCGTGTTGACTTTAACCCCCTCCCCTCCTGGCATGTCCAAGGTATTACCAAATACTGATTTGAATGTACATTTCCAGTTATCAAAGCTCAAACCCTTGAGAGAACGAGGAAATCAGGGAGGCCAAACAGGGCCACATGATTTCACCGCATACTGTACATACACACGTGCAGGAACCATATACACCAACATTCTCATAATCACCTAACAACGCCTTCTCATACTAAGTTACCAGACCTGAGACTACTCAGTAAGGCTATACTCCGCCCGTCCACTATACCCGCGCTTAGGCCCAATAACTAGCTCCTCTTTCGACGCACCCTCTTACCCCTCAATACTGCTTCACCGTCACTAGGGAACGTCCATTGCCTCTTTTCTTTTCTTTTCTTTTCTTTCTTCATTGAGTCTCGGACTTCTTGGATAAGGACCATAACTGGTTCAATTATCTCTGGTCGTCTCGATTCCATTCACCTTTCCCGTCGTCGCGTCTCCTCCAAAAAACGTTACGGACCTCTTTAACATGAGTGCATCAGCCGAAGACATAGTTCCACCCCCTGGCAGATGGCCAGCTGATCCTCAGGACGACCTACCCATCTCAGAGGATCGTATCTGGGTAGATGGGTGTTTTGATTTTAGTCATCACGGTGGGGGTCGAATCTTCTTTCTCTTTGGCCTGTTCTTGAAAGCTGAGTCTTGTGTCCTAGGACACGCTGGTGCCATGCTGCAGGCCCGTAAATTAGGCAGAGAACTTTATGTCGGCGTACATTCCGACGAGGCGATCCTTGAGAACAAGGGTCCAACTGTGATGAGATTGGAGGAGAGGTACGTTGATTTCTGTGAAGACAATCAAGTTCATTGCAAGGTGTGGCTGATCTTGACTCAGAGTAGCTGCAGTAGAAGCGTGCCGATGGGTAACTCGCTGTGTTCCATCGGCCCCTTACGTGACCTTCCTGCCTTGGGTGTCACATTATGGATGCAAGTATGTCGTGCATGGTGATGACATAACCTCCGACAGCAACGGTGAAGACTGCTATCGTTATGTGAAGGCTGCAGGCCGCTTCCGAGTGGTTAAAAGAACACCAGGAATATCAACAACAGACCTTGTTGGGCGTATGCTTCTCTGTACCAAAGGGCACTTCGTCAGAAGTGTGAAGGGTATGATCAATGGCAAAGAAGGCTCTGGCAGCGAACAGGAACGCACACAATCTGCCGAGAATCTGCTCCAGAGAATCCGTGACTACGCAACTGATGAGACCGGTCTACAACCAGGCCCCTGTGTCTGGGTGTGGAATGGCTCCAGCTCCGCCAAGCTAGGAAATACAACTGAAGAGCCCGGATCTTTTGAACAGATTGTTGGGGGAAAGCTACCGAGGCCGGGGCAACGTATTGTGTATGTGGATGGGGGTTTTGATTTATTTTCCTCGGGTCATATTGAATTTCTGCGCCAAGTCCTCGATTCAGAAAAACTCGAAGGCCACCGCCGCCATTGGTATGACTATGAAGCCAGGGAAAAGAGAATTAAGGACCATGGCGAAGATTATGAGCCGGCGTTTGTTGTTGCTGGCATCCATGACGATGACGTCATAAATTACTGGAAAGGACTCAATTACCCCATCATGAATATTTTTGAGCGTGGACTGTGTGTCCTTCAGTGTCGCGTGAGTTACAACATGCTTCGAAGATTGGGAGTAACTTATCCTTACCATGCTAACCCTTCCCTCCTAGTACATTCATGCTGCCGTATTTTCGGCTCCCTTCTCCCCGAGCCAGCCATATCTGGAAGCAATGCCTCTGGGTGTACCAGATGCAGTTTACCATGGTCCCACGACGTTCATACCTCTAACCTATGATCCCTATATTGCCCCAAAGAAGATGGGTATTTTCAAGGAAACTCCGAGCCATGCCTATCAGCACGTCAATGCTGGTGAAATCGTCGACAGAATTTTGAAGAGTAGAGACGCATACGAGGCGAGACAACGTGCTAAAGTGGAAAAAGGCGTTATCGAGGGTTTAGCCAAATCGAAAGAGGAAAGTATAGCATGAATCGCGGGTGGCATCCACCATAGTTTATTTCAAGACATTGGATCAGTGCCGGTGGTTGGCAGACGCGCATTATGAATAAACAAAATATGGGATCTGGAATTCGAACTGTAATCCGGCCATTTCTGGCTTGTGATACTTTATACACATATCCCATAGGTACAGGGAAAATCGTTCCGAAGGTGATTCCCCACTCGGGAAACTCCCATGGATGTTGGTGTTCCAATCTTTCTCGGCGAGTGTATAGGTGCAGCAATAGACCAATAGATTGCATTCTTTTTGTCCTTTCCAGTAACAAGGTAATCGAACAGTCTGCATGACTAGAATTAGGGCCCGACCAAAGCACACAACAATGAATCATAGGAAAGGAAGATAATCTGCTCGTGACTAGTCTGCCGCCACGAGCACGCCCTTTTCTTCAAGCATTTTGGCGAGCTCCCCGTTCTGGTGCGTTGACATCAGGATATCACAGCCACCAATGAACTCCTTATCGAGGTAAAGCTGGGGGATTGTGGGCCAGTCAGAATATTCTTTAATACCTACGGGTCGAAATGATTTGGAAGTTAGCCGAACTCTATGTGAACAACAGAACCCACATCCACCCAGCCGGAGTTAAGAGCATACCCTGACGCAGCTCTGGATCCTCTAGAACATTGAAGGCGACAAACTTCTTGGGATCGACGCCTTGCAGACCTAGAATCTGTATACTGGCCCGTGAGAAACCGCATTGAGGAGTCTCCGGAGTGCCCTTCATGAAGAGAACAACTGGTGCAGAAGCGACTGCTTTATCGATAGCAGTCCGAGTTTCTGATGACAACAGACGGGCATTAAGAAAAAACGATAAATGTGAGCCTGGCAAGCGAGGCTGAGTGAAGTAGGATGGGCGGGCGAGTGGCCGGAATGCCTAGGAGATCATATCTTGCTGTAAGTCTCGTGAGGTAGCTAGAGCCAGACTATTATGACTCACGGTAGAAGGTAGAATGCGAGAGAACATGGTTGTATCTAGATAGTTGATAACAGCATACAGTATCTGCACACTGGCTGTAGTTGAGAACGGCCTAAGAGCATACCGATTTTGCGGAGAACTTCTGCTCCGGTTAAGCATGCTCACTAAGCTACCTTCTACTTAACGTAATCGGTAAGCGAGTGGTCCATATAGGCGAGTAGCCCAGCTCCGTATTCCATATAAAATAGCTATTATTAAAAGCTAAATATCTCAACTATTTCTTATAGATTTCTTATAAAACTTAGGATTAAGCTTAATATTACTATGATTATCTAGTATAACCTAGAGAAAACCTAATATATATTTTAATTATCTAAATATATATATATTTTCAGTATTTTTTATAATTTAATATAGATTTTAAATATTTTATAAAATATAATTCTTTAGTCTTTAGAAATAATACTATAAATAGAAAATATACTTAATTAATATATATTTAAGTTTTATAATCTTAAGTATTATGTTTATTAAGATATTCAGCTTTAAATAATAACTATTTTATAAGAAATACAGAGTTGGGCTACTCACCTATATGAACCACTTGCTTACCAATTACATTAGTAACTTAGTTACTGCAAACAGGTGCCAGCTCAGTGTGGTCCAAAAAAAAGTTCAACATAGAACCAAATTCTGCCGCGTAAGCGGTGAAGCATTCATGATACACTGAACTTTTCTCTTGGCAGGTACTTTTAAAGTATCCTTAAAGTACAGAGGTGGAATTCTTTAGTCTTCAGAGCTTGGTATTACATAGTTATATATACTAGTAATCTAGTATTATTACATCTTATACTAATCTATATAAAAGATTATTATATTAATTTATAATATATTATTTTAATAGTTTTATAGATCTTAATAAAAAAAAGATTTCTATAGCTTTAAGATATTTATATCTAGACCTTTCTTAATAATTTAGTATACTAGTCTAGATAGAATAAAGAGTTAATGTTATATTATAAGAATTTAAATCCAGATATTAACTTTATATTATATAGAAATTAATATTAGTGATATTAAAATTTAAATAAATATTTACTAAAATACTTTTAAATATTTTAATTAGAAAATATATAAATAAAACTTTAATCTTAATATTTATTTAAGAATTTATATTAAATATATTAAAGTATTTATTATTCCAGTTATATTCAGATCTCTAATTTTATAAAGTAAATTATTATTATAAAAATTAGAGAAAACAGGGTTAAATATAAAAAATTATATAAAATATTGTAAGGACTAATATTCTTACAACCTTTATAATAAGCTTATTATAAAGAAATATTAACTACTTCTATAAGAATAAGATAAGAGATTATATAAGAGACTAGGTAAGTAATTATAAGGACTAAGGGGTGAAATAGTATGATGAATGAATATCCCTTGTAAGAGTCAAAGGTGGTGTTATATTATCTTAAAGTATTATCACTGGTTTCCTATTCTCACGGGTAGCTGCTACTTGTGTGGTGGTTGCGGCTACTTGCCTAGTCTCTCATATGATCTCTTATCTTATTCTTGCAGGGGTAGTTGATGTTCCTTCACAATAAGCTTATCGCGAAGGTTGTAAGGATATTAGTCCTTACAGTAATTATAACTATTATATAAGTAGCAGCTACTTATAAGAATAGGAAACTAGTAATAATACTTTAAGATAAGATAATACTACCTTTAACTCTTATAAAGAATATTTATTTATTATACTATTTCACCCCTTAGTCCTTATAAATATTAATTTTTAAAATATTAATTAGTTTTTTATTTATATATAAGATTCTCTATATCTATTATTTAAAATCAATTAAATTAATTATTAAGCTGGGTTTTATTCTAGAAATAATTATTTGAAATTATATTTTATTCTATATAACTAGACTCTAAATAATTTTAAAAATATTATTCTTAATAATAAAGTAGTTATATTATTTAATTAATACTATAGAAGCTTAAGTATCTGGAGATACTAGGAAATATTTTAAAATTTCTATATATATTATTATCATGGGTAATCCATATTAGAGTGGCTAATAGCCAGGTTAGGTTAGGTTAATCAAAATTTTTATACCTGACTATAGATTAATAATTAAATATAAAAAATATATATTTTTATCTAGTTTAATAAATAATTAATCTATAGATTAAATTTCTTAATAATTAGATTTATTTAAAAAAATAGTATAAAATAATAGAATATTTCTATCTAATTTCCACTTTATTCTACTTAATTTTTATTTAATTCTATCTAATTTTATTTAATTAAGGTATAATAATTAATTATAATTAATTATTATATTTATAATTAATCTGATTTTATATCTTAATCTAATTACTAAATTATAATTAAATTAAGATTAAGATATAATAGTAAGATTAAGCTACTCTATTCTATATAACTAAGTAGTTTTTATAACAGAATACTTATATTTTAGTTATAAAATAGTCTTTAATATAAAGAAGTTCTGATATATATTTCTGATTAACTTTACTTATCTCTCACTTTTATATAGAAATATAGTAAGAAAGTGAGGTAAAGGTAAGGTAGAAGTAAAAGATATATAAAAAATAATAAATGTGATAAAGAAACAATAAATCAATAAAATAAATAAGATAGTGAGTTTAATATATAATAATTTGAATAATTAAACTAATTAAGAGAATAATAAGAAAATAAACCTTTTTTACACCTTAATCAGATTATTAATTATTTCCTGATTAAGAAGTGGGTTAGTTCAGGGATGAGTAGTCAGGAGTAGATTATGCCATCTGGGTGGTATGATTTATGAAGCTTATTAAGGAAAGAATAATTCAGCTGGTCTATTAAACTAGTTTAGACTAAGTAGGGCTGTATATCTGACAAATAGTTATAATATTAATAATTTAATAGAATCGATATTTTAAATATCTGGGTTTTACTATACTTTAGAAAAATAAAAATTAAACTATAATTGTATAATACTAGTATTTTAAATCTATACTTGATTAATCTTTTTTTTAAAATTCTATTTTTTTTCTTTTTAACTACTTATAAAAGAAGAGTATAGAATATAATTTTAATAATTATATTCTAAAAATAATTTAGAATTAGAAATACTTTAATTACTTATAATTTTTTGATAGAAAACCTTATTGTAATATAGAATATTATTAATAGATTTTAGAATTATTAATAATTATAATAGTAAAGTACTAAATTAAAATAAAAGATTTAATAATATAATCTTAATTTTATATTAAATTATTAATAGAAGATTTTATTACTTTTATATAATTCAAAATTAGATTAAGATTAAAGATATTTTTTATTTTAAATTAATCTTCAATATTTAGAAGTAATAGAAATAATTTTATAATTAAATTATAAATTTTAAAAGATATTTTTTAAATTTAATATTAATTATTAAAAGTTCTTTAAAATTATAAAATTATAAATATTACCTACTAATAAAGATAGTACTAATACTTTAAAAAATTATTTCTTATGGAAAAAACTTATTAATTAATTATTATTTTTTTAGATAACCTTTTTTATTATGAAACACTGCCATATTTAAATTAGATACAATAAATTAATTTAAATAAATATAATAATAAAATAATCAGAATTTATATAAATTATATATTTATCTTATTATATTAGAATAGTATTTTTTTAGAATAATAAAAAGAATACAAAATTTCTTATTAAATTATTTCCTGATTTTAATTAATATATTATAAAATTTATTTATTAATTTTATAAAAATATAATAAGATAATATTGATTATTAATCATTATTAAAATCTATATTTTTAATAGTAAAAATAAAAGTAAGAATAAAAAGATTTAAATATATTATAAAAATAATTCTATTTTAATAAAGAGATACTATACTTTCTAAGACTTTATATTTATTATTTGATTTAAAAATAATTATATTATCATTTATATAACACTACTAATATCTTATAAATTAATATTTTAGAAAAATTAAGAAATCTAATTAAATTTAAAAATTATAGGTTAAAGAAATTAATTCAGAGAATTAAATAAAATTAGAGTTTTACTCTTTATTTTAATTTAACTCCTTAAAATAAATACAGTTAATAAAATCTTAATACTTATATAAATATAATTCCTAATATTAAGTATAGTATTATTAATATTCAATGTATATAATATCTTTTTATAAAAACCTTACTATAATTTTTCATTTTAAAGAATAATACTAATAAAATAGTCCTTAATTATAGAATATAAGATATTCTTATAAAAAATCTAATCTAAAAAGATAATAATAATTTACTAAATTCTATATAGTAATTCATTTTAATTCTAATAATATTCTTATTTTATTATCTACAACTACTATTAATAGTTATAAAATTTATTTATATCTCTAAAATAAGATATAGTAGGTTAAATTTAGTAATATATAAAAATCAAATTTTTAGATTTTTTAATATTTATATTAATACTAAGTAGATATGACAGAGCCAGTCTAAAAGCTCAAGGCTTACTCAGCTCAGCTGAGCCTTAAGTAGGCTGAACTTAATTCAATAAGATTTATAAAATAAATTTTAGTTAGTCCTTAGTTTACTTAACTATATATTCTTAATTTAATATATTAGCTATATTTTTATTTTATGATAATATTATACAGCTATTATATAGGATACTTAATTTATATATTTAATTTATCTAATATATTAAATTAAAATAAATACTTTTTTAATAACTCTACTAATTCTTAATATAATTAAAAATTAAATAAAGAATATAATTTAGTATAAAAATATATATTTAATAATCTTTTTAAAATATTTATCTTCTTAACAAGGTTAGTTACTAACTTAAATTAAACTAGACTTTAAGATATATATTAAAACATTTATTAATATTAAATTAAATATAAAAGTAAATAGAAAAGTATTAAATTAATTAGTTTTAAAATTAAATTTAATAAGGAGATTTATTTATTCTAAAAGTCTAATAATACTTATTAAGTAAGCTGGACTACTTAATCTGAAATTATAAATTAAGTTAAACTCTGGTTTAGAGTAGTTGACAGCCAGATTAGGTTAGGTTAATCAAAATTCTTATACCTGACTATAGGTTAAAAATTAGATATAAGAAATATATATTTCTAACTAGATTAACTAATAATTAATTTATAGATTAAATTTCTTAGTAACTAGGCTTACTTGAAAAGATAATAAATATAAATAAATTATTTCTTTTTATTTCTATTTAATCTTTATTTAATCTTATCTAATTCTATCTGGTTTCTATCCAGGTTAGCTGTTTTTAAACTAGTTTAAATATAAATAATTAATTATAGTTAACTATTATATTTATAATCAATCTGATTTTTGTATTTTTATTCTAATTACTAGATTAAGATTAGATTAAGATTAAAATATAATAATTAGATTAAGCTACTCTACTCTAGTTAACTAGAAATTAAAATTTGAACAAATTATTATATAATTATTTAAAAGTAATCTAATCTACTTAATTATTATATCTAATTCTAAAAATTGATATTATTTATATAATATTATTTTAGGATCTAAGTCTTTTTATATTAATTATTAAGAAAGATATTAGATATATGTTATAAAATTTATAAGTATATTTTAGCTTAAATCAAATAAAAATAATATTAGATTTTATAATTACTAGATATTATCTTTATATTTATAAATTTTTTTAAATTTTTTTAAATTTTTTTTACTAGTCAGTTTCTTTTATACTTATTAGATATTTTTAAGTATAAAAAGTATTAAATATAATTATTAAGAAACATATTTCAATTTTAATCATAATATTCTTCTAATAATATTATCTTTCTAGATTAAGAGAATTTTTAAATTTATAAATACTAATTTATTGAAATATACTATATTAAAAAACTGAATTTAAATTTTTATAATCTTAATCTATATTAAGATTATATAATATAATAAAATTCAATATATATTATATTTTATTATATTTAATAAATAAAAATTACTATTAACTAATATATAAAAAATAAAAATAATAATATTAAATCATATAAATTATTTAATTTATAATTTTATGATAATTTTATTATTTTCCAAAAACTAATAGTTAATTAATTATTTAATATTTATATTTTGGTTTTTTGGTATTTTAAAAATACCCGAATAAGTTATTAAATAAAATTTTATAAATATAAAACTTTATTATTATTTTTAATATTATATTTTAAAAATCTAATATTAATAAAATTTATTATAATTAAGAATACTCTAAAATTATTATTATAATTTTTTCTTAAATTAAAAATTATATTTGTTTAGATTAGAATAATGAAGTAATAAAAAAATAAATTAGATTTTAAAATATAAATATATTTTAAAAAGCTTTTATTATATTTATAAAGTATCAAATCTAATTTCTAATACTTAATTCTAGTTATAATAATTCTTAAATAATTTTTAAAAAATAATCTAAAATATATAATCTTTTATTTTTTAAAAGTAATATCATAATAATTCTAATTTTAGAAATTGAATTTTATTTTTAAAAAAGATTTTTTATAAATTAAAGATATCCCATAATATTATAAGAAAAATTAAAATTGATTTTTGACCTTTAATTTTATAATTAAAATTATTTTATAATCTTTCTTAATAATATTAGAATAAAATTAATTATTAAACTTAATATAAGATACTTGTTATTATTATTAAAATTATTAATTATTTAAGATTATCTATTTTTAAATACTTTAAATATATATTTAATATCTTTAGTTATATTAAGATTACTAGAAAATTAAAATAATATTTATATATTAATTAGTTAAATCTAAATATTAATAATATTTTTTAGATAATCTTATATTTAAGAAAAGTTATAATTATATTAACTCAGATAATAAAATTAATAAGAAAATTAAATTAAATAAAAAAGAATATTTAATAAAAAATAAGAAAAGGATTTATATAAAATCTATTAATTAACTAGTTCTAGTAATATTTATTTTATTTTTCAAAAATTGGATAAATTTTATTAGATTATTTTTTTCTTCTATTTAGATAAAGATATAGAAATGAACTTATATTAATTATAAATAATTAAATAATAAAAAACTTTAAGATTTATAATTAAAATATTACTAAAATATTATATATATAAAATTTAAACTTAAGTAGAAGATTTATTTTTTATAAATTTATATTAGAAAACTATAGTACTTTAATTTAAGATAATAAATATTAGATAAAATTTATTTATCTCTAGAATATTACAAATTTTTTTAAATATTTTAAGCTCTATATTCTATCTTCTATTTTAAATTAATTTAAAATTAAACTTAATTTATAAGACTTAGATAAACTCAGTATCTCTAATTAAATAAATTAAAAATTAATTAAAACTTAATCTTAAGTTATATTTAATTAAGTTTAGTCTATTTAAAACTAAATTAAGCTAAGTAAATCTTAAACTTTTAAATTATCTCTATTATATCTAATATTATTAAATAAAATAATAGTATTACTAGTAGTAAATTTATTAATATAAAACCTAAACTATATAATTAAATATATTTGTAAAAGAATCTTTTTATTATTAATATTTAAAAGATATTTTATTAATTTTATTTAGATAAATAATTAGATTAGTAGTATAAATTGATACTTTAAAGATATATTTATAATAAAATTTAAAATTTATATTAAATATAAATATTCTTAAAATATAGTATTTTAGTATGAGTAATAAAATACTTAAATTCAATTATATAATTTTTTAATAATTTATATTATAATATATTTATTAGTAATATATACTTTAATTTAGATATAATAATTAATAATTATAGAAATAAATATATTATTTATTATTTTAATAAATAGATATTTTTCTAAGATAATAATACTATAATTAGTTATATTATATAACTAAATGTATTAATATAATTAAACTTTATATAAATCTATATAAAGAAAATAAAGTTTTAATATATTTAAATAATAATATTTATTCAATATTTATAATTAATAATAATATGTTTATATTTAATATTTAGAGTTAGTATTAAATATATTTAATAATATTTATATAAATTATATTTTAATTTTAAGAAGATAAATAATAATAATATTTATAATTATTATAGAATAATTAAATATTACATAAATAATAATTCTTTAAATTAATTATTTTTAGTATTTTTGTAATATTTGTATTTAATAATATCTATAAATAATATTTTACAAAATATAATAACTTTAAAAATATAAACTTTTATAATTAGATATTATAAAATAAATATTTATATAATATACTAATTAATATAAATAAGATATTATTATTATATAAAATAGATAACTTTTTTAAGATATATAAAAATAATTTTAATTTTATTAGTTTTATTAATTTTATTAATCTTATTACTAATAGTTTTAATAATTATTATTTAATTAATTATAATTATATTCTCTAATTTAAGATTAATTAAAATATTTAAAATATTTAAATTAATTATATATTTATTTATATAACTACTCTAATTTAGATTACTTAATAATGAAATTAAATTAATAATAATAATTAAATAATACAGTTAACAGTTATAGTATTTTATAAAAATTAATTATTATAAAAATATCTTATATATAAATATATTATAAGATAAATATATATATTATAGGATAAATATATATATTATAGGATAAATATATATATTATAAGTTAAATCTTTTTTGATATATTAAAATCTTAATATAGTAAAATGTTAGATAGTTAAGAATTATTATAAAAAATCTAAAACTATTCAATTATATATTAAATACAGTTTAACTGTACTGAATTATAATATAAATATAATATATATATATATATATATATATATCTTTATAAGATTTTAAATTAAAAATAAACATATACAGATTCTGATTAGTCTAAATATCTTTATTTAATATTCAGTTTTTAGTCTATTTTTTAAATATTAGCTACTCTACTCTAGTTATTATATAAAATATTAAATATAATATTTCTTATTTTATTTCTTACTACAATAGAATTCTTTAGCTAGTATTATTAAGTTAATAATTATAATTATATATATCTCTTTTTAAAACTAAACTAAAAATTGAGTTCTAGAATTTAGTTTAATATTATAAAATATAAAATTAAAATTACTATTATTATAATTACTAGAATTTCTTATACTTCTTTAATTATTAATCTAGATTATAATTATTTTTTTTAATTTAAAAATAACTAATAATTATAATTTTTATTATATCTAAAATTATAATTCTTAATTTTTGATTTATTATATTTTTAAAGCTCTTTATAAGATTTATTAAGTTTTTAATAAATATAAGATTTATAAACTTTTTAAAATCTAAATTTATAGTATTTTTAAGATTTAGTAATAGAAATAAGAAATTCTTACTTATGATATTAATAATTAAATTATTTAAAAAATTTATTAATTATAAATTTTTATTGAAATAGATTAATTATTATATTTATTAATCTATATATTATTTATTTTCTGTTAAATAAAATACTCAATTTATTATTATTATCTAAAAATTTAATTTAAAATACCTCATCAATTTATTAATTTATTTATTATTTAATAATATACTAGTTATAGAATATTTTTCCTACTTAATAAAATTAATAATATATTATATAAAGACTATATTATATATATATTTATAACTTTAATTCAACTATAAATTCTTTATAATATCAAATACTATTAGAAATATAATTCATAAGATTTATTATATTTCTATAATATATTTTTTTAAGTTTATTTTATAACTTAATATAATAATAAATTACAATAAAATTAATTAATTTCTTTAAACTTAAGATTTTATATATAATAAAAGTTTAAATTATTTATATTAAAATTCCAAGAATATATATAATATTTAGAATAGTTTTTAATATAATAAAAATTATTATTATTACTAAGTAAATTATTATTAAATAAAATATTAGTATTTATTACTTAATTTAAAATTTAGTATAATTTATTGTAATTAACTAGAATTATTTAGAAATCTTATTGAATAACTTAACTTTACTATATTTAATTAGTTTAATAATATTATATTTATAAGTAATATTGATATTTATAAAGAAAAACAAAAATATAAAAATATTAATAAATTAAAATATTTTTATAAGATTTAGTATATATTATAAACTCTTAAAACTACTTCTTATAAAATTTAAATATTGATTAATTAATATAATTATAAATAAAGAAAAATTATTAAATTTAAACTAGATTCTAGAAAGTAAAATAATATAGAAAATTAAAGAAAAATATAAATATATAATTAAAATAAAAAAATAAAACTAGTAAGTAATATTTAGAATATCTAATTAATAAATAAACTAATTAGAATATTAGAATACTAAATAATATAAAATATATTTAAATTGATAATACTAATATTATATTATTTCAAATAATAAACTTAACTAGTTCTAGTAAAAAATAATTTAAAATTAATATAATTAAAATAATATAATTCTCTAAATAATATAAAATAAGATATAGAAGTAGATATTACTAATTATAATATAAATATAATTAATTATTTTAATATGATTAGAATTTTCAAATAAATATATTGTAATAGTTATCTTAACTTATTAAACAGATTTAACTGATTATTAAATATTTAAATTTAATGATTAATCAAAGTATAGTTTAGATATATATAAATAATTCATAAATCTAATAAAAATTAAGATTTTAATTTAATATAAACTAATTAATATTTTAAAAAATAATAAATATAAAGCTTTTAGAATTTTTTAATTTTTCATAATAAATCAATATTAAGATATTTTTGAAAGAGATATTTTTAAAAGAACTAGAGATTAGATATATAATAATTAATAAATTAATAAATTAATTCTAGGATTATTTAAACAGTTAATTAAGAATATGAAGACTATATTAAGAACTAATAATATAAAATATAATTAATAAATAAATATAGTAAATTGTAGATTAATAGAACTAAGATATAATAAATATTTAATATAAGATAAAAAAATTTATAAAAAAAAGAAAATAATATAAATGATATCAGATTTTAAAGTAATATACTGATGTAAAATTCTTAATAATATAGTAAATCAAATAAATAAATTAGAATTAGAAATAAAGATAATAAATTAAGATTAAAAGATTAAATATTTTATAGATAATAAAAATATATATAATAAATAAAATTAGAAATAATATATTAATACATTAATATAAAAACTATATAATTAGTTAAGTAAAAGAAAAAAGAATTAATACAAAAAATCTAATAGATAATAAGAAAAGAAATAAATAAATATAAAAATCGAAATATATAAAATAATAAATTCAATTAATATAAACTTTATTATCATAATATATATATTATAACAGGTAGAATATGATATTATAAAATATAGTCATTAATAATAAAGTTAAGAAATAAATAAATAAGAACATTAATTTAGAAAGAAATCTTAAAAATAATTAAAATTTAAAGATTTAAGAAGTCTTTTATTAGAATAGTTAAAGTAGCTAATAGCTAGATTAAGTTAGATGATTCAAAACTTCTATACCTGACTATAAGTTAATAATTAGATATAAAAATATAACCCTATTTAAATTAATTAATAATTAATTAATAGGTTAAATTTCTTAGTAACTAAATTTATTTAAGAAAATAATATAAAATAATAAAATATTTTTATCTAATTTTTTATTTAATTCTATTTTATTTTTATTTAATTTAGTTTAATTTATACTTGATTCTTCTTAATCTTATCTAGTTTAAATATATTAATTAATTATAGTTAAATATTATATCAGCAGTTAATCTGATTCTTATATCTTGGCCTAACTACTAGGTTAAGGTTAGATTAAGGTTAAGATATAATAATCAGGTTAAGCCACTCTAAGAATAGTATAGAAAATAGTAGAAAGACAGAATAGAAGACAGAATTAGATATGGCAGAACTAGTTCAATCACTCAAGATTCATCTAGCTCAGCTTACTTATTAAGTAAGTCAAGTCCTGCTTAACTACTTAATAAATAGGTTTTTATTAACTCTTAGTTTACTCAGCTAGGTATTCTTAATTTGATAAATTAATTATATTTATATTTTATTATAGTATTATATAACTATTATATATGATATTTAATCTATTTATTAAATTAAATCTATATTATATATTAAATTAAAATAAATACTTTTCTTTTTATAACTCTATTAATTATTAATATCACTAAAAAGCATAATTAAAAATTATATTTAATATATAAAAATATATTTATTAATAATTCTTTAAGTATTTATCTTCCTAGTTAGGCTAGTTATTAACTTACATTAAATTAGAATTAAATATATATATTTAATTAAGAAAAGATTTATCAATACTAAGTTAAGTATTAGAGAAAATAAAAAAATATTAAATTAACTATTTTTAATTAAGATTAAGTCTAATTAAGGTAGTTTATTTATTTTAAAAATTTAGTAAAACTTATTAAGTAAACTAGATTATTTAACCTTGAGTTTTAAACTAAGTTAAACTCTGGTTAGCTGAAACTCAGAGTTTGAATAAGTTATTATATGATTACCTGAAACTCACCCAACCTGCTTGATTGCTACAGCTAGACAGATTAGTAACATCCTTAGTTAAGCTAAGATTTGTTATATATTATCTTTGAAAAAATTAGGTTTTGTAGTATGGATTTATTTTATATATAATAACAAAGTTTAATTTATATTCAGAAACTAGAAATAACTAATGATAAAAGATTTTTAAATAAAATATTAAAACTTTAATTTTAATAATTAAGTCTCTTAAAAAAATTAAACAGAACTTGAATATTTTACTTATTTAAATAAAGTTTTATATAAGTAAAATATCTAGAGAAATATTATTTTAAACTTAAATAAGAAAAATAGTAAACTAGAGAAATCTTCTAAAAATAAAATTAATTAATATTAACATTATAAAATATATCTAATTTCTTATATCAAAGTTACTATTAATTTTAAATATTATAAAATCCTTAAATTTAAATTTATTTTCCTTACTAAAAACTATATAATTTAATATTTAAAAATAATTATTTCTATGAATAGAGTGCTGGTTTATTATTATTATTTTTAGAAAATTATATTCAACTAATATAATATTAAATAGTTTTTAAAATTAGTCTAGAAGCTTTTTAAATCTTAATATAATCAAAATTATTTAATAATATTTTAAATAGTATATAATTTTAAGAAATATTATATATAATAAGAAAACTATAAAATAAATCTAGATTATAATCTAGAATAAAATACTTTAGAAAAATACTTAATACTAGATTAGATAATTTATTTAGTATATTTATAAGGTTATATGTTTAGAAGATAAAAATAAGTATAAGAAAAACTAAACTAATATTAATTTTTATAAGTATATAAAGCTTAAAGACTACTTTCTAAAATATATAAATTAAAAGAACATACTTTTTTAATTTGATTATATAATAACTTTATAGTAGTAAAAATAATTATAATTATTTCTAGTACTTTACTTAATTAAATTAAGTTATTAATTAGTTTATTAGCTAAGTTACTGGATAAGATATTAGCTAATCTTATAAATACTAATTTTTTTATTACTACTATATACTTTTCTAGTAAATATATATATAAAGTAATATTAGAAGAAGATAGATATATTATAGTTTTGAATAGTAAAGATATAGTTAAGTAGATCTATACCTCTGAAGATTAAAGAATCCCACCTCTGTACTACCTACTTTATAAGGTTAACCTATTTTTCCTTTATTTACATTAGGCTTTTGGGGTTAACTTTATATTAGAGTTGTTTTAATAGGGTAGTTATATTAGGCAATACTTTTTTATTAGGGGTTTTAAGGGTTTAAAGAGCAGATATACTAAAAATATACTAAGTATATACTGTAGCAGTTCTGGTGTCTCTGAGGATTCTGCCTCCTGTCTTCAGACCCCCCTGCAGACCGCCTTCAACCTAGAAGAATTACTTGGTTATTTCAAAGAACTTTCCTTTCTTAATCATCTTGTCTTAGTTGAGTATATAGGTGACATCAATATTTCAGAACCATATATAATATACTATATACAATATTTACTAGTAAAGATTTCAAAATGTTCTTGGCAAAAAAGAGGTTAATATAGGCTGAAATAGTAGTTACCTCACCGCCTTCGGGGCAGAATCTGGGCCTACGCCGAGTTATTTTCGTACCACGCCGAGCTACACAGCATTACCGCAAACCGCTACTACTGGCCATCAGCGGTATACCTATAACGATTCTCCGAATGATAATCCTTATCACGTGGAAAGATAGGCTACAACGTCATCTCGCAGTCTGGTTAAGAGTGACTAGCCAATAGTCTTTTGAGTGATTGATTTGCCAACTAACTTATCATCGCAAGAAAGCTTTGTCATCAGCAATCTCCAAAGTTCGACTACAATACAGATATACACGACGCTTAGTTCATTGCAGAGCCTTTACTTCAGTCTAGTCTTTCAGCAACTATAGGCTCCATTAATCAAGTCACTAGATTCTTACTCCATGGAACATTCCTTGGAACCCTTTAGCGCTCAAACACATCTCCACGACCAGAAAACACACATAATTCTCGCGGCCAGCGGCTCAGTCGCTACCATTAAATTGCCCAACATCGCCAGGGCACTTGGCGGCCATAGCAATGTGTCTATTCGCATAGTCATTACCAAATCGGCGGAGCGGTTTCTCGAGGGACAAAGTCCCGAACAACCTTCACTAGAAGCTTTGCGAGCGACCCCTGGCGTTGATGGTATATACAGAGATGAAGATGAGTGGGGATCTCCCTGGGTGCGTGGCGAGCCAATACTGCACATAGAACTCAGAAAGTGGGCGCATTTATTAATCGTTGCTCCCCTATCGGCCAACACGATGGCCAAGATGACTATGGGGATGGCCGACAATCTTCTTCTTTCAGTGATCAGAGCCTGGGATACGACGGGGACCGTGGACGCCAAAATCAAGAATAAGAGGCCGCTTATTTTTGTTGCCCCCGCAATGAACACTGCGATGTGGAACCACCCGATCACTGCTAAACAAATCGAGGTCCTAGAAGAGGAATGGGGTGTGAATAATTCGAGTAAGGATGGCTGGATTTCTGTTCTCCGTCCAATGGAGAAGTCACTTGCCTGCGGCGACACTGGCAACGGTGCCATGCTGGATTGGGAGGCCATAGTCCGTATCGTGGAGCAGTATATCGGTGTCTTAACATAAAGGTTCTAGCGTTACAGTGTGAGTTGGTCAATGAAGCCTTGAAAGTACGGCGATGGCTAATTCTTTTATAGATTCACTTAACAACGCGACTCTGCGGCTTCTTCATAGAAGCCAGTAATACGCGCGACATAATCCAGGAGCAATCCCACAGTGATACCTCCCCCAGTAAAAAGACAGCCATTTTTGAACCACCACCAACAGTTCTGTACATTTTTCAACTGAACTTTCCAGATCATTGCGCCAAGGGAAAGAGCCGCGCTGCCGCAGCTGCCAATAAAGAAAACAGGCCCGCTACCAGCTGCAATACCAGCAGCAGCAAGCAGTGATATTTGAACCCCTGCTAGTGCTGTGAGGACAGCTTTTGTATTATTTTCGTGACGAAGGGCAATTGACTTTATGCCGGCCGCTACATCATCTTTTATGTCCATGTGCGCATATATCATATCGTATAGAACTGTCCAGGCAACACAGCTGAAATAAAGCGCAGCAGCTGCTTCCAAGGCGAGAGTATTATGAAGGAGGTCGACACCCAATGCTGGAAACCCCATGATCGCCCCCCACGAGAATGTGAGACCTAGTACAGCTTGCGGATAGTATGTCACACGCTTGGCGAGGGGATAAGTGGTCACCAAAAGCAAGCTAGGTATACCATACCAGAGGCATTGGGCTGGAAACTGCAACAGGACACCTAGCCCTGCGAGTAACTGAGCGCCGGTAAAGGCGATTGCTTTGCAAGGAGAAATTGCCCCTCTCGCAATTGGTCGGAACTTGGTCCTTGCAACATGCGGATCCAAATTCCTGTCCCATAGATCATTGATCGCACACCCAGCACCTCGCATTATCAAAGCTCCGGTGAGAAAAAGACCAGCAGTTCCAACAACTTGGATTGGACCAGCAGAAGTCATGGATGCGGCAAAAAGGGTGGAATATAGACAAGGGAAGAAAAGGTAGTATGTGCCTGTCGGCTTATCAAGGCGCAGCAACTCGGCGTATGGAATCCATGATCGTGGCAGAGAAGCTATCAAGCCCTTCTCTGGTGGTTTGTAACAGTCGACCAAGCTCGATCTTGCGCGACCTTGCGAAGCGGAAGCGGCCGAAATCCTGAGCCCGCGATGATTATATTCTGATTTTCGGTGGGTTGCCAAAGAGGCACGGGAGGAAACCAACGAGGTTGGCTGGTAAAGAGAGCCGGCTCGTCCATTAAAGCATCGGAGCATTTGAGCCTGAAACCGTAAGGGTAAAGAAGACGATGGCATATTTGCGAATTTCGGGGCACGATAGTACTAAAGATGGCTCTTGTCAGTTGCTTAAGGAATATTTGAGACTAGCAACGATCCATCCCATTCAAGAACGAATGAAGAGATCAAAGAGAAAGCAGAATGGAGGAAAAGCTAGAGCAAGAATGGCTGGTTGCGTCTTCGTCCCTATTGAGTCTATCCCCTGGTCGTGCGGTGATAATCTTGGCGATGATTTCTATCAATCCCAGAAAAAGTCCACTCCGCTCGGTCCGCTCCGTACATCGATCATCCTTCTGGCGCGTGCGATGTAAAGTACAATGTGTTCGTTACCTTCCATACCTTTCAACTTCACCTAACATATTCCCATGCCCAATTTCTCACAAGTAGAAAAACGGGTCCACTCTCACAGTCGAATCCAGATACAAATCAAAACAGAAGATTGACCGCACCGTGCTCTGTTCACATGTGCTGAGGGTCTTCATTTGACTAATTCCTTGCTCGTAACACTGGCACCCCTCATCTTTGCTTTCAAGCATGCGCTAGAAACTTGGGAGAGTATGCAACTTACCTCCTTACACCAACAACACTCTATGTTCAGTCTTCCCCCTTTCCCAGGTACCTGAAAACACGATCTACATATCTATACATCCCAACATTTTCTTAAAATGCCCGCGCAGCGTCCCCGCGCAGCTTTTGAGCCGCTTTCCCCGAACCTAGATCTGGAGGCTTTAGTGGAATCAACACCAAATTTCGAGTACGCTACTAGAATTCACTGCGATGCTATTGATAAAAATGGCTTGGACGATTTCGACAAACTTGTCGCGCTTCAGGTTGTCCGACTAGGAAAACCTCTGGTTATTGAAGGATTCGATAGAAGGCTAGATCATACCCTTTTCTCCGAGAAGTGGCTCAGGGGTCATTATTCCGCGAAAAGTGAGCAAGTATCTTGGTCCAGGAAAGCCTTGCTACTGCTGACAGTTCATTGTCTCATCAAGCTGAATATGCGCGCAATCTGAGTACAAAGACGGACCTACCTCTTACAATCGGACATTATCTTAGAAATATGCCCCTGCTGACCGACCAATGGACTTCGTACAACTACAAAGACCCTGACCGACAGCGCATCTATCTGAAAGATATTGATTGCCCCCCTGAGTGGCATGATGAGTTAAAAAAGGTTATACCGTCGCCGGTATTTTATCTTAACAATGCCCATTCGAATGCCCCGATTGCCAGGGCCGGTGATTTGATGAGCTGCCTTCCTCCAAGTGCGCGTGCAGAGAATTTGATGTGCTACATCGGTCACGAAGGCACCTATACACCTGCCCATCAAGAAATGTGCGGCAGCCTTGGCCAGAACATAATGGTTGAAGCATCGGATGGCTCAACTGAAAACGGCAAGGATACCAAGCCTGGATCTTCCATTTGGTTCATGACTGAAAGCAAGGACCGTCGTGCTGTTTCCGATTACTGGATGTCCACCTTGGGTCATGACATTGACATCGAAGACCATTTTGCACAGATAAACGCCTGGAAAGCGGCACCATTCAAAACGTACGTCGTCGAGCAAAAAGCAGGGGATTTTATTCTCATACCACCTCTAGCAGCACATCAAGTCTGGAATCGTGGAACGAGAACCATGAAAGTTGCTTGGAATCGGACGACCGTGGAATCCCTAGACAAGGCCTTACATGAAGCTCTTCCTCATGCAAGAATGGTTTGCAGAGATGAGCAATATAAGAACAAGTCCATAGTGTTCTTCTCACTAGAATATTATTCAAATGTTCTAAGAAAGGCCCAGAAGCCCGATATCAGCCGCCCAGCTTTCAAGAAGCTGATCAGGGATTTTGAGCAGCTGTTCGGCCTGTACAATGAGGTACTTCTTTCTGAATGCTTTGGAAACAATTCACCCGAACAAGATATTGAGTTCATCCCTTATGATAGCAATATCACATGCTCATACTGCCGTGGGAACATTTTCAACAGGTTTCTCACTTGTCCCAACTGCGTCGCCCCCTCAATTTCAGACGAGGATGATGCGTATGATATTTGCATGGAATGTTACGTGATGGGACGAAGCTGTATCTGTATTTCTGCTCTCAAGTGGGTAGAACAATTCGACTGGAATGAACTTCAAGAGAAGCATGAAGCTTGGAGGCAGCAGCTACTGAAGGTCAAGTCAGATCTCGGGCAGAAATACTTGCCTTTGAATACACAAAGAGAGCGGTTGAACAAGAGGACGCTGGCTGAAATTTGTCAATCAGAGCTAAGTAGACGGCCCTGGGTTGATGTTAGCAAACCAATCGTCCAGTCCGAACCTATGGAAGAGAAGGACAGTGACACGGAGGAGACAACTTCTGCGCGCAAGAAACGAAAAATGTCTCGTGGAGAACCAACAGAGAAAGGTGGTCGCTGCCACATCTGCAAGTATGTTGAGCCATTGTGGAAGCTTGCGTCGTGCGCCCATTGCTCCAAGCATTATTGTTACGGAAGTCTTTATAGGGCTTTCAACGTGCTGCCTCAACAGACGATGGAGGTCCTGGATTGGAAATGCCCAAAATGCAACAAGATCTGCAGTTGTGCTGCTTGTCGCCGAGACCCGACGATGTGTCCTTTCGAGCCCACATGCATGTTACTCGGACATGACACACGAAAAATAGCTGACCCGCGTAGTGTGGAAAGTCTTGTGGACTTTCGGCATTCTAACTTACGTTGGTTGAAGAAGGCTGCGGATGACGAGACCAATCGGATAAAGACGCATCAGTATCCGAATCCTCTCCAGAATCCGGGTCAGCAGAACGACGCAGACGAAGAGAACGGCCACCTGGCACCCGCGCCAAATGTCCAGCTAGAGGAGTCGTCTGCAGTCTCAGCACTTCCGACCAATTATGAAGACATTCCAGTAGATCCTGCATTGGAGAGCTTATTATTATCTGGCGGCGCAACGTCTACTCCCCCCGACATTTGAACGGCCAAGGGCTTATCGGCAGACATGAAGGCTTCCGCGTCTGGGTCTTTCAGACATCCTGGATGCATGTTTCGCTCTAATGTTGGTTATTTCAAGGGGGCGGTCTCCAATCATCTCAAGCTATTTTGTTAATAGAGAAATAGACGAATTTCACGCTCGTGATGCAACAACATGAGGACATCTTCATAGTTTTCCACGGAAATGTGTGCTCTTGGGCTTTTCCTCTCCCCCTTTCGGTCAGAGGCACCCCCCCCAAAAACAACCTCCCGAGAAGTATTGTGGTGTCGGACGGAGATAGGTTTGCGAGTTAAGCTCCTTTGTAACCATATCGAAGGTTCTCAAGGTCCTTAATATCAACAGACAGCATGAACCTGCGCGCAATTGAGACAGTCGCCAACATTGCTATTAGAATAAGTGTCTACCTCCTTTGACTGAATAAGGGAGGGAACTAAAGAGAAGACTAACCTCCAGGGACCAAGGATGTGATCGGCTCCGTTTTGAACCACGATTTCGTCGATGCGGATATAAGGTATAATAGCGCTAGTAGTACGCAGCATGCTGCATTGATGATTAGAAGTAGTTGTTGAGCTTGGAAGAGGCCATTGGAGTTTGTTACGAGTCTCTTGCCCTTGACAACGAGACTCTGATGCGGTAAAGACCTCATGGTGTGGGCTGTTGTCAACAAGGACAGTACACAGGTGAGGGCTAGGCATCGCTCGAAATTGGTGAATGAACTGGAGAGCATTGTGGGTATATAGATGGTAGCCGTCAAGACCGGGATGGCCGTAAAGATGATCTATACCGTTTGACGCCCTGATTTTTAGCAGTGTCCGCCGTCATTCAAGTTGGCATGATTAAGAAGGAGACGCCATTACAATATATTCAGAGTTTCGCCTGTCGTGAAGTGTTTTCAGACCATTGATTACGCGCTCTTGCTCTGCGAATATGTCAGTCGAAGAGACACCGCCAGCAAAAAGCTATTCTTGCCGTCGCCTGGCAGATCGACTCGATTCATACAGACCTTCTTCATCCAGCTCCTCACGAGCATTCTCGTCATTTTCCGAATCATCCGGATAGCGAAATGCGCGCCGAAGCCTCGAAGATGCCATCTTCTGTGAGCTCCAGGAAGATTTGGTCTTAAAAGTATATCTCGACGGGCTGCTTTTCGTGGACTATAGCATAGCGCAAAAAGTGATGGCTCTAGGCTAGGCTCGGGTTCTTATTTATTAAGCAAAATATGTCAACAGCCGGGTGGTGTTCTAATAGAGTAATTGTTGGATCTGGTTTGACTCGTTTGCTACGGGCCGCCGTCTGCACTTTCAAAACTCCGAGGTCGAACGTAACGTCTTTGCTCAGCTGTCTTTCAATCCTCCACGTCTCACTACTATTGCGCCTTTCTGTCAAGAAAATTGAATCGAAGGTACCTATTGCGCCTCGAGAATGTTGTTTTTCGCTGCAAGACGGCGCATTGGCGTCGTACAACTACCTGGTGCTCGTCGCCGAGCTCTCCCTCTTCGTCGCAGCTTAATCCCCGCTCCGCGCTCCAATTCAGGCCCTCTTATGGAGCGTCGAGCAGATCGAGAATTGCCGTCCGTTAACAGCGAGCGCCGCTGGCTGCGTACACTACCGCTCTTCGCGGTCGTCGTGGGCGCGGCCATGCTAGGCATATTCAATTATCAAAAGTCTTCCTCAAGCGTGGTCAGCAGCACATTGTATGCTCTACGGACTTCGCCACGTGCCCGTGAGATTCTGGGGGATGAAATATACTTTGCTCAGAAAATTCCCTGGATTAGTGGTGAAATGAATCAGCTACATGGTCGCATCGACATTTCTTTTTGGGTCAAGGGGACAAAAGGCCAAGGCAAGATGAGGTTTCGGAGTATCAGGCCCAACCGCATGAGTTATGTACGTTGCAAACACCTTCTTCTTGTATCGCAAAGGTCGATTGTGCTAACAAGCAATTGTATCAGTTCCGCACGGAGGAATGGAGCTTGGAAACAAAAGACGGGACGGTGGTTCAACTCCTCGACAGTGATAGCGACCCGTTCCGACAAAACAATTAGAGAATAATGGCAATATCGTGGTGGAGTACATAAATATGTGTATTCCATATCGTGTACGGTGTCTGGGAATCTGTCCTTGTAGATATTGTGAGATCCATGTGCATTGTGCTAGGGCGTTCGGTCATTGGAAGGCATCTGTGCTGTTTTCCTCACCACTCTTTCACCATTTGACATGCAGGTTCATGACGTGACAGGAATGTCATGAATTGCAAGTTCGGACAGGAGCTGAGACGATCTGATCTGACTTAAGGATTTCATTTACACATCAAATACAAACGTCGCTCTATGGAGGAAAAAAGTATGAAGTTATAGCACATTTCATGGGAAAAGAAGAGGGTGAGGGGAAATTGAAGATCGAGTGAAAGGCATGAAGCAGAGGCATTCGAATCGACCACTAGGTCGATTTAGAAGTGGCCGCGACTTCGGGCCACGGCTTCTTGAGAGCATCCTGTATCCTTACGACACAGCCTTTGGGACCACTGATTGAACCTAGAGTGCAAATATACACGTTAATCAGCGTTTGAGCTCCGCAAGAATCCAGTCGACTTCATGTTCGAATGCCAAGGGAAAAGGCTGGTGTGTCACCTACCGTTAACCACGATGATCCCATTCTCCTGGTCCACCTGAAGAATCTTGAGGTTTTGTACCGTATTCTGCTCATTTCCCATATTTCCCGCCATCTTCTTGCCCGGGTAGACACGAGAACCACCGCCCTGACTGGGGCCTGCAGAACCAAGCGAACGGTGCGTCAAACTGACACCGTGACTGCGATCTTGACCCCCAAAACCATGTCTCTTCATCACACCGGCAAAGCCTTTACCCTTTGAATTCGATCGCGCATCAACATACTGGCCCACTTCAAACCAATTGGCATTGACTGCTTGTCCGACAGGCAAAAGACCGGTCTCATCCTTCACCCGAAACTCACAGACATGGCGCTTTGGCGAAACACCATTGGCCGAAAAGTGTCCCAATAGTGACTTTGTCAGGTTAGCAGGCCGCCTCCAGCCAGCACCCATCTGAACGGCGAAGTAACCATGCTTTTGCACTGTCTTGTGCGATATAACCTCGAGTCGATCCAGTTGTAGGACAGTGCAAGCGATACGTTTCCCGGACTCCGCGTCATACAAGCCGGTCATTCCTTTCTTAGTTGCAATTGCGCCAGTGCGTAGCGGAAGGGTATTAGCCTTGCGCTCCAAAGCCGCAGTAGGCGACGATTTCAGGATAGGTAGTCCCGGACCGACATCGAAGCGGGAGGTTTTCGGGGGGTTCAGCGAGCGGATACCGAATGTGCGGATGGGGACCTGACCGTGAACGGTGGGACAGGAGCCCCAAATGGATAGCAAGGGCAGTTGGGCCAGTTGCCCAGAGAGGCGAGGCGACATGATGAAGCTCAACCAGGCAACGTAGCGAGCGGAAGAAGGACGTGTGAGGGTATCGCCAGGCGATGATACTTAGGAGGCTGTGGGTCTTTTTTGCTGCCGAGATTTCTGGAGAGCTTGCGGCGACAACTTTGAAGGCGGTGTGTAGAATTGAGGCCTGAAAAGCCAGGCAAACATGCTGCAGCCTTAGGTACACAGTTGCATTACCTACGGAGTACTCCATACCGTCCGCAAGATCCAATTGACTCCCGGCCTAGCATCGGAGGCCGGATGCACCGGCACGCCGACAGCCGGGATGGGATGCTCGTAGTAAAGAATAAATATTAGTTAAGGTTTCTTATTACCTGCGGCCGAGACGTCATCTATCAGCAACCTTCACCTCGGTGTTTCCAGAGACCTGGCCTGCTGCGTGTACAATCACATCAACCAAAAATGCAGCCCCCTCGGTCTTTCCTGTCAAGTTTGCTCTTCCAGGTTCCCAGCATAGCGAGAGGGACCCTGGCCGCGCCCAAGCCCTTGACCACTCGGACTTCTATTTCCCTCAATCGCGCCTTTGGATCCTCGGCGCCGCGCATGCCCTATCTGCAGCGCCGGTTGATATTCCCTCGATGGAAGAAATTCCAGTGTGGGCGCACCACCATCTCCATCATCCCCCACCCTCAACAACCGGCTACGTTCCGACGGCTCTTCCAGTCGTCCCGCGCAAGACACGCGTCACAGGCTCAACGGCCTGGGACTTCGCTGTCGCAACGGTTGCGCAACCTCTCGAAGGAGTATGGCTGGTCCGCCTTGTGGGTGTATTTGCTCTTGTCGGCCATGGATTTCCCTATCTGTTTCGCTGCTGTTCGCCTTCTGGGTGTAGAGCGAATTGGCCACTATGAGCACGTTATTGTCGAGTATGTCAAGGAAGCAGTAGATGCTGTTTGGCCACGCAAGCAGGGTGCCAATGCAGATTCGGAGCTGAATAAGAGCGTAACCACCCAGAAGGAAACCGAGGAACCTGCGGCAGAGGCACAAGGCAGTGGCGAAAACGCCAGTAAGGATCTCACATCAGTCTCTTCATCTGTCTGTAACTAATTGCCATATCTCTTCTTCTCAGGTCTATGGACCCAACTTGCACTTGCCTACGCGATTCACAAAAGTCTCATCTTCATTCGGGTTCCCTTGACAGCAGCAATCACCCCTAAAGTCGTCAAGGCTTTGCGACAGTGGGGTTATGATATTGTGAAAGGCAGGCCCAAAGGTATGTAAGACTTCGGGACTCCTTGTGCATGTCAGTCGGGCCGGCAAATACTCGAGACCACATCGTTTTTGTTTGCTGCATAGCGTTCGGTCATGCTAGATTTATATGATAGATAACTGTATACTATCTGGTATATCTAATCACCTGGGGCAGTGTATCGCCTACTCAACAGATTGAGCTATTAGACTCCACAGCTGAAACTGATCGCCTACAAAGATTGAACCATAGATGCGTTTGGCAAGCCACTATACGAACTAAGTACAATACATGCAAATCACGACAAATGATACATGATAAGGGCGATGAAGTGTACATGATCATAAGAGGTCTTGTCTGGCAAGAGGTATAGAAAGCAAAGGGCCTCAAATCGAAGATGGCAAGGAGTCAACATTTGTACGATGACACATCAGCTTCGCCCCAGCAAAATCCCATCCTGAAATGTGATAGGCGGGCCCGATGCCAGGTCGCATGGGGCAAGTGGCGAAGAAAGTCGAAGGGTCGAAAATCGGATCACATATCAATCGTATCATTGAATCTTAGAATGCCGTTGGCTTTCATAATACCGTTGACGCCATCTGGCATGCGATATGCCCAATCAACTACCCCCACAGGATCGGTAGCCTGTAAGACGTCCATTCTGTTGGACTGATACGCATCGTCCGAGGTATCTGCCACCAGCACGAGGCCAAGCTCTTTTATTGTCTCTACAAGAGCGGGCACAACGTTCTAAAAGCAGTGAGCTTTAGTTCCAGCGTAAAAGAGACCACTCCAAATTAAGTGATATGACGGCATTGAACAAGGCGAATACATACCAAGAGACTAGAGCGACAGATCAATCCCATGAAGTTGTTGCTCTGCGCTATTCGGGCGGAATCCTTAATGGACATAGACGCTCTTCCGCTGCTATTCACATCCGGAAGTGATCTCATATCACGGGCTAAATCCCGAATCTGGCCAAGGTCGTTGCAGAGCAAGACAGGATCTTGAAATGCGTGTCTAGTTAGTACAATCCTAAAGAGAACTTGACATGTAATATAAGGATCGAGCTTACAATTGGGTTGCTTCCAATTCAGGGCAATGCAGATATTAGGGTTGTAAGAGGTGAAGACCACAGACCGCATGGTATCAGGATTCTGGTCGCGCGCGATTCGAGCATGGTCAAAGACTTCGGTAAGAATAGCATCCGCAAAGGTGTTGACATCCGGCAAGGATGTCATATGAGATGCATGCTCCTCTACCAGTGATGGGCATAGCACGGACAGGTTAACGCTAACACTGAGTGGTAGATGATGAAGAGCATCTCGCAAAGACAGATATGAGGAGGCTAGCTGACGATGGGCTTGTGTCAAATCATTCACAGCAGAATTCCGTAAGAACTGTAGCATTTCCGCATGTTCCGCGCCACGTTCGGCACCCATTGCTCGAAACTGCATGTAGGTAAGGTGACAAATGGGTATCTCAATGCCATGATACTCGATCGCGAATTGAGGGTAAAGGACAGGAATCCGGTCTCTGGTCAACTGCACAAAAAGCTGAACGTGATCTCCTGACAAGCTAGAGCCTGTGACGAGTCCATTATGTTCATGATCCACGGCACTGGTCGCCTTCCAATATGTAGCGAAGTGGGTGATTTCCAGCGGATCGCCGTGGTATGGTTTGATCACTTGGTAGTTAAACCGCAGTTGACCGATGGATCGTAGCCTCGGATCAAATAGTGGCAGCGAGCACGTGCCAGTGCTGGAACTTTCGGCTTTGAAAATAGCGGGAAGAGCTACCGTCTTCGCGATAACCTTAGACCCGAAAGTGGGGAAGATTTCGAAATCGACGGCGAATGTGTCAAGGTTATCAACATGGAACGATATTATCCTCGAGTCTTCCTGTATAGGAAGCATTATGGTACGTGGAATCAAGTCGGAGAGTTTAGAGGAAATGGTCAGGCGTGCAGCAGCATGTCGACCTGCTTGGTCGAACAGGATCGATCCAGTACTCCCTGGATCAAACAGAATTTGGACAAAGACCTTCTTATCCAAGAAGTTGTGGCCATATCGTCTCAGGGGTATAATCGGTGGCGGTAGGGACAGATCAGGAATGCCATCGGCCGTATCCATGTTGTCCACATCTGTGGAGTCATTGACGGCAGAAGCATAATCACAGCCCGGATCCTGCAACTTTAAGCCATTCAAGAATCCGAGCGGCTTTTGCGGGGCCTGTGAAGCTATGCTATGGGACCAGAGCAGAAGCATACATTCCAAATGGCCTTCCCACGCCGCATAGTACATTGCCGCAAGTCCTTTCTCATCCACGGCACCGGCATCAACGCCCAATTCCAGAAGAGTACGTAGGCACCCCACGCAGCCTTCGCTCGCTGCATGGAAGAGAGGCGTCCATTGGTACAGCTTATCTCGTTGGTCCATGTCGGCTCCGTGTTGTTTGAGGAGAAGGAGCAGCTGCGGCGACTGTGAAGCTCGCGCCACCATGTGTTGAGGGTAGAGACCCTCGGCGTCTGGAAGCAGCCTCGCATCCCGTTCTAATAGCATTTGGACTATCGAGATTGATCCGTATTGACAGGCCAGGTTCAGTGGAATATGATCCGATTCAGACGTTGGGTCGATACGGGCGTTGTTGCAAAGAAGCTGTTCTGCGCACGCCAACTGACCTTTAACAATACTGTGAATCAAGGGTGTAAAGTTATCGTGGTCCATCACATCGATCGTATGAGGACCGGCCTTGAGCAGTTCCCGCACCATCTCTACCCTACCATGCATGCAGGCGTAGTGCAGAGGCATTCTGCCGTAAACATCACACCTGGAGATGTCGACTCCTGCGGCTAGGCCGGCCTTGAACACAAATACCCGACCGGAAATGGCTGCTTCATGTAGACAGTTGCGCTCATTGATGTCATCTTCAGCGTTTATGTCAACAAGACCGCTTTCCAGGAGCACTGCGAGCACGTCGTCAGTGAATTCGTTGATAGCGGCGAGAAATGTGCGAGTTGCACGGATTGGAGCATCAGGGGATGATCGCAACTTTGCTGTCCATTCGCGCAATGTCTGGAGATTTCCCGAGGTGGCAGATTGCAGGATTTGCAGATCGAGATCCTCTTCATCCGGCCCGAACGTTTGCGAAACCGCATTCCTGTCCACCGGACGGATTGTATCAAAATGAATATTTTCGCCTTCTGCCCATGCTTCTAACTCCAGCCGTGCTGTTGTTGCTCGATCCGACAGGTCACGCAAAACCTCCCGATTGAAGCATGGCTGTACTTCGACAGCACGGTGAAGATATAGTTCTTTCATGCGAGACTATAAACAGTACACGGTAAGCAAAGCACGATCGTACAAGGCAGATTGCAGGACAGTGTTCTCATAAACAAGAATATGGTATATCAGACCTTAGAAGTTTTATCCCACTATAACCATGCTGTTAGCCACGTCCAGCGCAGACGTATGGGACTCTTAGTTGTGGACAAACCTTCTTCAGAATCTTCGACATTGCCGTCTCGTTGATCTCAACGAATTGCTTTCCAAAAATGACGATACGTCAGATTACATCGTTGTGCTGTCGCAATCCCAGTCCAAAGCTTACTTGTAATTTGTTCAGATCACCATCAAATTGCTGGAAGCCCTCGAACAGCGAAACATAATTTGCGGGTGCTTTGGGATTGGTCACTGCCCGCGACTGAATGACCCTCTTCTTATCGACTAGGGTCTTCAGCCGAAGTGAGAACTATGTCTTTCCATCAGTCTTGCCGTGATTGTTAAACGGAGCTATTGCATAGCACCAACATACCTCAGCTTCTTTCTGCAAATAGAAGGCATTGACCTTTTCAATCTCTCGTTCCTGCAGTGCACAATCAATGAGAATGTCCGCGCAACCAAATCTAGTTCATATCCTTACCAGTCGAAAGAAGAACACCTCTTTGTTCGCCCGAAGGGCAGCTTGCGCCTCAGGAACATCTTGCACTGCACCTGTTATACTCTGGGCTGGAATTGTGGGCGTTGCACTTAGTTGTTTGATGAGCTAACGGAGTTAAATCAGTCAAGAGACTCTCCGGGGCAACAGGTAGAGGAGGGATCGATTATGAGAAGCAAGTGAGGAAGCTCTACTCACTTTCTTTAATGCTTTGTAATTTACGAAGCTTGCAGCATATTCAGGAAGATCGAGTTGTCTGCGCTGGATTTGTTTGCCGAACTTCCTATTTCTCAAATCATCAGCCGTGAGGCGGGGAAAGATGTAGGGAGAAGGAAAGAGGAATATTAGAATTGTAGATGCATACTTACATTTTGAGTGATGCTGCGCAAAGCGCAGAAGGAGCTCAAATCCGCCCGTGACGCACTTCAGTGCCCAATAATGCTAAGTTGAGCGACACGACACAGGCAATATCTGCAAGTTGAGAGATGAGTAAAGCAGAAGGCAAGCACAAAAATGTGAGGTCGCGCCAAGTCCGAATGGCAGCGGCCGATAGTGGCGAGACCAGGGTATCCTCTACCTGAAGCTGGTAACGCGATCGATTGGGGGTGAAAGATGGAAAAGGAGGATAGAGGAAGGCGCGCGGAGGGGGGAGGGGGGTGCTTAAAAGCAGCAAATGGATAATGACGAGAAGCCGAGGAGAGAGGCAATCTCGAAGGCACTTGGTACAAGCGGACGATCGTCTAGTCCCAGTGGATAACAGCTTGCCGGATGACCCTCGCAAAAGCAGCAGCACCAGCAGTACTCCGTGCTAATGTCGTTGCGTACTACCGACTTGGGTGGAACAAGTACGTAAAAAGTAGGAAGGGGCTCTGAAGCTCACGAACTAGGCCGCGTCCACCCGCGCGACGGCGAGGAAAGCCAGAGGAGGGTTGGCAAAAAGGACAGAGGGGAAAGGGAGAAAAGGCAATTGGGAAAGAGAGAGAGAGTGCTGTGGGTGTGGTAAGAGCTGAGGCTTGAAAAGAAGACGGCAGGAGAGAGGGCGAGCAAAGACGCGGATCAAATTGTTGTCGCTCCCTCGATCAGAAGCCGTAATTATAGTCTGGGTAGTATAAGTATCACGGTGCTTAAGTCGAGACAACTAGTAAATCGGTACTTGCGAATGGGAAGATCAGAAGGGACTCGTGCCGGGGGAAGGGGGAGGTACACCGGCCAATGTCAAGTCAACGGTCCAAGTCAAGGGTTGAAGTCAATCCACGATCCATCAATCGATAAGTTCCTTAGGAAATGTGGGGAGCTCTGGGTAGCTGTTCCCGAGCCAATCACCAATCTCAAAGTGCCCACGTTCCCTCGGATTCCCGCCGCGGATGCAGTGTCCATGACCGTCCGATCATGGGTAATACTAAAGTGCAGTAAGCCCCTCCACAGTAGTAGGAAGTGCCGACCTCATTCTAAGTAATAACTACTATGATAGGTAAAAAGTCATTCGCCTGGTTGAGGTTGGCGGACTGTCCAGGCTCGGGCTGCTACGCTTGAATGACGGCGCTTGCGTGATGCGTGCACAAAATTGTTACTCGACCACTCAGGCTCCGACTATATCCTACCGAATATTTCACGGGTCCATCAACCGATCATAACCACCAGTGCACTCAAAATTGAATGGGTAATTAAGGCAATAAAAAGGAAGAAAGAAAAAGAAGAAAGAAAGAAAAGCGAAGCGGAGGGAGAAAAACTAGAAAAGAGGGATCATAGCGGAGGCTCCATGCGCTGCAGTTGGATGCTCTGGCCAGATCATCCCTGTTACCTAGTATATGAATAAGTAGAAAGGGATTGCATTTGGTGTCATATAGTACCAATGATGCGTTGATATATTTAGGTTAAGGCTATAAACCACACCGGAGGTATAGACACATCTTTCTACCGCATTCTAAGGCACGATTCGAGACGTAGGTTGACAGAAAAGAAAGGGGAAGAATGATCCGATGGCCGACCTTACTTTCTTCCACAAGACGAGATCCACAAGCTTATCGCATCTACTTTGAATGTACAATCGAGACGCATACATCGCAGCTTCAATTAGACCATAAAAAAATCCAGACCCCATTAAGCAAAATTGACCTGAACAGAACGAGAGGAAATACTGAGAAAGAGCAATATATGAAACACAGAAACACAGCGGCCCTTCTCAGACCAAATGCAGAAAGGGAAGAAGGATAACGAATAGTCATAAATATACAAATTGCAAGAGGCAACTGCGAAGTAATTTTCAGACATCACATCGACAAGGGGAATCAATTGAGCACCGCAAAGACAGCGAGAGTGGGCCAAAATGAGAATTTGAATAGGGTTAGAACAATAAACGAGTGTAAGAATAGGAATAAAAGAATGAAAGCCAGATTTCACCAACAAGAAACCTGTTCGAGGTCACAAAGAAATCCTAATCGCGGAACACGACGCAATCTCACGTCGTGGATGATAATGGCGTTTCGAAGTGGAAAGTGTTCAATCAAAAAGAAGTGAAGGCGATATATGCTTGACTCCTGAGTTCCGTACATTCTTGGCAAAGAGCTTGCCGCAGCTCGCTTGGCATGGTTGCATGCCATGAAAAATGAAAATTGAGATTTTAACTGCGTGCGCACTCGGATGGGGCGGACGAGCACCATACCTGGACCTAGAAGTTCTGGGCGATACCTGCATTTCCTTGCCTCGGAAACACGGCCGGATTCTCGATACGGGTGTTGCGCCGTGCCTGAACGTCCCGGATGACAGGGGGGGCACCGCCGTATGGACCATCACCGTAAGCCCCATACTGCGGCTGCATATCACTATAGTATGGGTTATCGTCGTAATAGGCGCCGGTCGGATGCGTAGCGGACATATGGCTTTCCTCCGAGGCCTCTGATCGGTTGGCTGCAGAATATGCAGATGAGGCATTTGAGGGACCACGATGAATATCGGCATTCCGATTGTTCGTTGCTGCCGCTGGAGCAGCACCAAGAACGCCGATTGGCTCAGTTTCCCCTAGGGTCCCTTGACCCTCGGAGTACTGGATAGTCCCGTCACTTGGCGTAGCGGTGTGGTGATATCCAGGCGCGCTCCCAGCCTCAGACATGGCTAGCCCCACCCCAGCACTGCTTGAAAGATTAGTGGACGCTTTACGGCCTGCCGATGTGGTACCCCATCCCCGATACCCGGAGGTATCATCTTTAGGCTCAAAGGCACTTCCGCCCATTATAGGCGGAAGAGATGGATCATTATTCGGGTTGAAACCATATTCCTCTACCTCTTTTCGTCGCTCCTCCTCTGCAGCCTTCTTTGCTTTCCATTTCCTCCAGAAATAGAGGGCTGCAAGTACAATCAAAGCCACAGAAGCGACCGGCACAACCACTGCAACTGCTATTGTACCGGCTGCTGAAAGTCCAGAAGAGCCATCCCCACCCGAACTCCCGGATGTTCCTGTAGCTGATGAATTATTTCCAGTGGCAGAAACGCCATCCGCCGCTGTTCCTACAGTGGCTGTCGGGATCGATGTATCCGTCGAAGTTATCGTGAGAGTTTCTACTCCCGTGGAACCATTGGTTGGTGTTTGTGTTATAATAGTTGTGACGACATCGACAGTACGGCTAGTTTCTGATGCGGAAGTGGTGGTTGGGACAGGATCTGTTGTTTTTGTGGTTGTTGATGATGACGATGTTGTTGTTGATCTCGTCGACGTCGTGCGCGACGTTGTGCTCGTCGTCGTGGGTTCTGCAGGTGGATCCGTGGAAGACGAAGAAGAAGAAGAAGAAGAAGAGGAAGAAGAAGAAGAAGATGTTGATGTGGAAGATGATGTTGAAGGTTCAGTAGTCGTTGGTACTTGGGTTACCGGTGGTTCCGATGTGGTTGACGTTGGGATCGAAGCTTGTGTCGGCGTTTCCGATTGTGTATCGGCCGATGTTGCGGCATCGGTAGTATTCACGAGTGTTGCAGCTGCAACCGCAGCGGCTATTACCGTACGTTTAGTGAACTTGTTCTAGTTCAAATGAAGGTAGAGATAACAGCGAACAGTGGTAAACAGTATTTGTCAAGGAATGCGATGGGTGATTTCATACCGGAGGACGACATGTTCCAGTCAGCTTCACTCGAATGTATCTCTAATGCGGAGAGAACGGGGAGGTATGCGAAGCAGAGAATTGGCCAAAATAAAAAACAACTTTTTTTTAGGCAAGAAAAAAAGGGAAGACGACCTCAGAAGCGTCGGTAAGCCAGGCGATGACGACAGAGCGGGCGCCTTCACCTGGAGCGAGGAGATGCGGTCGGAGAATTATCGAGGGTAGCCGTTCGAAACCGAATTGGAACGAAGCGGAACTCGCATGAAGGGTTGAATAGTGAAAGGAGGGATTTCGAGATAAATGGTAAAAGGGTGATGGGGAGCAACCGAGGGGAAAAGAATGGATAAGGCAAGTCGGTATTGCAAAGGACGTGCGCCCGATGAAGTTAAGAAAAATGGTCGGCTGATATGAGAAGATACCAGCGCGTGAGTTGAAGAAGTTGGCGAAAGACGACCTAGGTGATGGTCAGGGGAAGGAAGAGCCTGGGTCAAGTAGACTACGTAAGGTAGAAAGGCCCACCACGGTGCTAACCAAAGACGGCCGGGGGAAACGGGAGAGACAGGAACAGAGAGTGGGAGTGACTGGGGAGTGACTGGGAATGAAAAAAAGAGCGATAGCTAACATTCAACCAGGCGACGGATGAGGAAACTGAAATAGCCACCTCAATGGCAACTTACTGATATTAGACTGGGTGCCATGAGAAAGTTGAAAGAGGTCTCATCTTAGACCAGGGTTCATCGCCACCAACATAAGACAATTTGGAGGAGACAACCGACGACTAACGAGTGACGAGTGATGAGAGAAGAGATAGTGAGACGCGCAAAAGAGCGACGGAGAGTATGGGCGAGTGAGCGAGAGAGAGTGTGTGTGTGGAAGGAAGCGGGGAGTCTGGAGTCCTGCAACCGGCTTCATTGGCATTCAGGAGAGATCAGAACTCGGAAGATCACAGCACCATGGAAAGACCCAGTTACGGAGGAACCTCAGGGCAGGAACGGGTGAAGAGATCTGGATTCGGTACCAGAATAATAACCACAGAACTACTTTCAGTGAGGTACGATTAACACTATTTCGTCCGGTACTAGTTCCGTATTGTTTATTATTTCAGCCACATTCTTTGTTCTGTATTGTGGAGGAGACCATCAAGACCAACAAGATCATCAGCATCCCATGATTAACTGCTTTACTTGTTAAGAAAGAAGTACTTCCTCCTTGGCCAGTCATAATGACATATTTGATTTTTCTTGAACCATCACTACCGCGATATATCAAAAGATACGAAGATCAAAAGACCACGTGACGACGAGGCGATAATATTTTGGAGATTGACTCTTTTACTCATCAGGTATGTAAAAACACGTACAGAATACACACGGAATCTGTTTGACAGGGAAACCGATATATTTAGCAACGTTGATGTCAATTAATCCAAATTGATCCACCTCGCAATCAGACATGGTCTTTCGATCATGCATGCAGACAGCAGATTTTGATCGAAGTTGTTGCAGGATGATTTTGCGCATCGGCAATAACTTGACTGATTAGAGGAGAATGTTAATTGGCCCTTCGTTGAATGCCGAACGTCCGCCACCGTCCATCCCATGATCGCCCTCTACCACTCTCAATGTGACTGTACTCATGCCCTAAACATCTTCACGACATAATTCTGTACGGTGGTCGATACCTTCCCCCCACTGGGATCCATGAGTAGGAAAATATTGTAGAACTCCTTTATAGCGATCCTCGATTAGACGATTTTCCGGTTTATATGATATATTTCAATCAGGCTTGACACGCAGCCATACAAAAATCGTTAAATCTCGATATCACGATAATCGGTATTGAAATCACAGCTCCCAAACAAAAATAGTCAAAAGGGATGACATAATTACCAAACTAGGAAGTTATGGAGTTAGAGATTACCTGATCACTAAATATATATATATCCTGGCCGTTTTGGGCCAGAAAAGGCAAGGTCATGTGATATCACGTGGCCTGTTCCACCAAAATGGTACAGCAGTTATGCGTCATAAAGGTGTAAAGTGGTGTTACAGATCCCATCGTTATAAAGGGCTTTTACAGTATGTATGTACACACTCTTTTCAGTAGGCTTGTAACTAGGCTTCCTTGGCGGACGATGGCCAAAGTTGCATGAATGATTAGCCCTGTCCGGAGGTTAGTTATGCGCAGGAAGTTATGCCTGACATCTATGGCTGAAACCAAGTATGATCTGTGATCAATCTATATCAAGAGATGAGGGTAAGGCGCAATGTGGATGGGTACTTGGTTGAGATGCCTCCCCTGTCGATCCGTACTATGAATCATAATGGGAAACAAGTCGGCCGTACGTAGCGTATGTACTATTTAGTAAGGTACGTACGTATCACGGAGAAATTCTCCGCCAATCCTCTGTTCAGGGGGCGCCTTTCGAGATAGGTCGACATGGTCGGCAGACCTCTTGCTCGCAGATTCCAGGGTGACTACGATGCTTAGCGACTGGAATTGATCTTATCATTGAAGAAAAGAACCCGGCTACCCGTATATACGCCAATGTAGGTTTGCTCCTGAGCGTTCTGGCACGATTTCCATCCGACTGTCGTCTGCAACCACCATCTATGAAATAGCAACAGCCTTGAGGATGACGGAGTACATCAGGTATCCAGCACGGTGGGATGTTGTCAAATACAATCCGGTCAGAATAGTTATATTGGAGTGTATAGGTTGACTACCCGCAAGATACAGCATATGTGCAGTAGATGGCAAAACAACAGCCACTGGGACTAAACCTCTAAGGAGAAGCAAAGCTAGAATATATAAGGCACCTTTAAAATACTATTGACGCCACTGACATCAAAGGTTGCAAGTTGATCCGATACCTTCAAGAAAGTGATACCGTAAGAGAAAAGGAAGGAAACAAATCATGAGAAAGTAGGCAAATACCCAATTGAATGCAGAGGACTGGAAATCGTTACAGCGAAGGTAAGAAAGGTGATTTTATACAGGAGGGTTGACGTTCCAACTACTGCTGCATATCCCATTTAGGGCGGAGGTTTGATATCAAATCATCTTTGGTGCCCACGGCCCCTGGTGGAAGGCGGCTGACGCGATATGCGCCATTGCGTATGTTGTGAAGATGAGTTGAGGAGATTCCTGTATGATTGCTGCGGATGCTGCCGGCATCGCTTCCGGCATCAGTATTCTTGAACCGCGGCGGAGGTGCAAAGTCTAAGGTGTCGTAAGCGCCAGACTTTCGTAGAGCATGCCTGATCCAATATTAGTATCAAAGGGCCCAGCGCATAGAGGCAGAAACGAAAGCAAGGTCAGAACTTACGCGCTAGGTAGGGGCGATAGATCATCGAAGGCTGAGACGAGGGGAGAACGAGCCGGAGTCAACGGGCTGAAGGGCTGGAGGCCACCTAGAGGCGTGTCTGGCCGGCCTTCCCTCAGATCCTTGTAGTTCTTACTGGGGGCATAATCGATCGCCGTCATTATAGATTCATCTTTCAGCATATGGGGCGTGGGGAGAATCTGGAGTGGCGATGGTGGCGGTGCCGGCTTCCGCAGCTTGGGGGGACCCGGTAAGCGACCAGAAGCGGACGAAAATGCACGGGGACCTGGAGAGTTGAGTCTATCACTAAACCCACCATCCGAGCCGGTAGCCATATGGCGAGCGGCGCCCTGGAAACGAGGAGGTGCACGGGGAGGTGGCGTCATTGCGCGGCGAGTGACTGGCTCGGCGAATGGTGCAGGGACCGAGGCAAAATGCTCTCCTGAGGAAGGATCATAAACATAGCCGCCTTCGACAAAAGCTTCAGGACCAGATCTTCCATAATAAGTTTCGCGTCCAGTACGACTCTCATCAAAGTATTCTTTATAGAATGACCGGATACGATTGGCACGCTGCTCAGGATTGTCGGAAGGATCCTCTGGCGGCAGAGGTCGAAGACCGAAAGTCAACCGACGCGTGTCACGGCGTGGATCAAGGCTAGCGTTTTGAGCTCGAGTCGGCTCATCAACTCCCTCAGGAGGAAGAGATGTACCCTCAAGGCTGCTAAGATTACCATGGCCTACCACGCCATGCACATTGACGATTGGGATTGCAGCGCTAGGTTCTATGTCTCCATAGTCACTGTCTCCATCGCTTACTGGAAGTGATACCCTAGGAGTTGAAACTGGTGCATTCTGAGCGGCATGAAATATCGGTTCCATCGAAATGGGATCATGCTGAGTCGGGGGATGCGGGACCGCTGTCGATCCTTTTTCCCCTGCCATGCTGCTATTGGGAAGGAACAATTCCGGATGCTTTGGCTGCTCAGAAGGCGCCGAGGAAGGATCATCCGATGCACTAGGCTTGACATGACCTTTATTGGGGACTGGTTCATCGATGACGACCCCTGGCACACGAGCAGGGCTTGGACTCCTCGGAAGGTCTACTCGGAATTCGGCCTGTGGTATTTGACTTGGGCGAGGTGGGGTTTGGGCGTTTCGGTCGCTTTCAGGATGATCGTAGAGCGGCGGGGATGAGCGGGACATGCGTTGAGCATTGCGAAGGAGTCCTTGGTTCATGTCATCGCCCAGGGGTCCCCGTCGTGTCGAGCCCGCAAAACTAGATGCATCATCCTGGGGACCTCTGGAATGAGATCGCAGGGATGCATTGTCCCCTAGAAATGTGGTTGCGTGTCGATACTTGTCGTCGTCTCCAATCATAGACCTCGATAACGAGTGCAAAGACTCTCTCGAGTTGTGCAGACCAGGTGGGAGGAGATATGGACTTGGCCCAATGTCTAGGGATACTCCCTTGGCGTGGGCCCCGTTACGATCAGTCTTTTCGGCTTGCTGCATGGATTTACCACCAGTGGGCGTCAGGTCTAATCCGAAGTCGAGAGATTTATGCTTGTCGTTTGCATCCTCATTCCGGAGCTTTTTCACGTTCTTGCGATGGAAATAAAGCAAGACAGCAATGGCACACACAACAGGGATCCTGAACGATCATTAGCCACGGATTTACGAAGCGTACGGCACATCGAAATCATCTTATCATCTTAATACCGTCGCAATGGGTGAGGAAAGACAATCCAGACAAAACATACACTACACCAAGGACCACCGGTAAGGTTGTGGTCATCATTGTGCTCGTGGCTTTCTCGCAATTATTCCCAGCGCAAGTTGATGTTGCGGTAGAAGTGGCGGCAGACGGTGCAGGGTCTCTTTTCACCAAGGTTGAAGTGGAAGACACAGCAAGGAAAGGAAGACGATCGCGAGGTACGATGCCCGGCCGTCGTGACGAAGCATCCCTCCCAAGATGTGTGGCCCGAAAGGCCCTGTGTTGGTGACTATGGTGATACATGGCCACCTCGGTTCTTGCAAGCAGCGCTCCTGGGAAGCGATCCCTCAAGGGCCGGGAATTGTTGTCTTATATGCGCCGGATATGATGCTGCCGTGAAATGGTATCGAGAGATTTACCGGGCTAATGAGCCTGATAGTTCATAGGTTCCAGGCAAGATAGGACCGCTGGTCGCGTAGTGCCAGACTGAAATGAGGTGAAGATTGTTGGGATTGACTGTCTCGGAAGCAAAGCCAGGCGTTTCAAGCTGACGGTTGACAGGGACAATCAATTAAGACGGAGCTTCGAGCAAAGAATGGACAGGAATCAAAACAAATTCCCAATAACGAACGGCGGCCAAGTGCCCAAGCACCAGCAGAAGAACGACTGTACAGTCCCCGGGACGGTACTTGAGGAGAGGGGAAAGGGAAAGGGAAGGGGAGGGAGACAGGGGAGGAGGAGGGAACTAGACGGAGAAAAAGAATGACGTGAAGCACAAAGCCAAAAGAAGGAATGCAATTGAAATGTAAAAGAGTAAGAAAAGGGAGAGTTGAAGAAGCCGAGATCTGACAACAGCAGGGAGGAAGAAAAGGAAAAGAGGGAAGCCCGAGAGCCCAAGTGGAAAAAGACCGATTGTCCGTACGGAGACATCCTAATACTTAGTAGTAGGCTAAGGACTCTAGCGGTCTAGATAACCCGTTTCAATTTCCAGTCATTTTGTCAGGTACTAACCAATTGTGGGGAGGGTGTGGGGAGATCACCACATGTATCGTACCATGCTGAGTTATTGCACGGTAAGAATCGTAGAATGTAGACATTTGCGATCAAACGCATGTCTATCGCTACTTTAATTGTACAATCATGCATATTTTGCATGTGGATGATATACTGTTAGGTGTGCTTCAATGGCTTGAAGGACTTCTTGAAGTGCGGTGCAAGTTGTGCCGGGTCTGTGGGAAAATTGCCCTCCCCTAAATTCAAGGCAGCTTTGCCCGGTACCACTTAGGTCGGTTTAGCGCCGAAAGGTGTGTTGCCTTGGTAGATAGAACTTGGGGCTAGAACTTTGAACGCTTGGAGGTATCGCTCACGACCATGGCATGGGGGGGAATTCCTTCGTCTTAGCCCCTAGTCTATTAGTAGGCCGGCCTATCCATCAAGATAAGAAGTTATTTTCTCTCTCAGAATGAGGGCCCTACCGTAGGTACGAGAAGTATCGTTAGTATTATGGAATGCACAAAATCATTTCCCCCGCCGGCCCTCTCATTTCCCCTTCCAAGGCTGTTTTATTTTAATTGTATACTTAAGGATGGTTTCAGGTCAACACTCCTCGCATTTATTCCGTGGTAAAGTCAAGAGCAAGTAACGATAGGTATATTAACTAGGTACCTATAAGTAGCTACTAGGTAGGGGCACTGTACCTGTTCTCATCTGAGTAGACATTCAGCCACTGAGCTAGGGTTGCTGTTTAGGTTATGCAAGATATGTGTAGTTTGATGCACAGGAAATATTATAGATATATAAAAAATAATTTATATAATTTTTTTATATTAACTTTCTTAGGAAATAGCCCAGTCAGTTATCAAGACTAATTAAAATCAGAGTAGAGTGGCTAACAGCCAGGTCAGGTCAGGTTAATAGAAACTTTTATATCTGACTATATATTAATAGTCAGATTATAGAAATTTTTATATTTAATTATAGTATAATTAAAAATAGAATAATTAATTATTTTAATTATTCTTAATATTAAGACTTATTTATTATATTTTTTTTAATTTTAATATAATTAAGATATATCTAAATTAAATAAGAATTAATTTAATTATTTTAATTATTATCTAAGAATATATAAAGATAAGTTTTTTTAAAATAAAAAAATAATAAAGAAATCCTAATAATATTAATATAATTTAATTTTTTATAATATTATTATTTTTATAATAAAAAATATAAAAAGAATATATAATTATAACTTAATTTAAATTATATATTAAAAAACTAATGAATTATATAAAAAATATTATATTTTTATTATTAAAATAATAATTAAAAACTAGTGAAATATCTCTAAACTATTATTATATTTTTTATTTAAAAAGATCTTAATTATTTATATATTAAATTAAAGATTATTTATATTATATTATATAATTAATTTATTTTAATAATTATATTATTTATAATTATTTAATTTAAATATTAAATATTATATTATATCTTTAATAATAGATTTTATAAAAATCTTTTTTAAAAATTTTTTATATAAATATTCTTTTTATTTAAATTTATTATTTTTATTAAATATTTATATTTTAATCTCTAGAAAAAGCTAGATATATTAAAATTATAAAATTGCTAGAAATTAAGATATAGATAATAAAATAATATATTTAGATTTTAAACTTATAATAAAAAAAGAGATTATTTAAATTTTAATTTTAAATATAACTCTAAATAATTAAGTATTTAAATTATTTAAAAAGATATTTAATAATTCTAAACTCTAAATATACTTTTCTATTTATTATATTTATTAATAATAATAAATATAATAAGTAGATTAAACTAAAAGAAGAAATATAATAAAT